>NW_022059975.1:0-29722 GCF_007399415.2 Gopherus evgoodei | reverse complement strand
CTCAGAGCTCTCTCACACACATGGCTTCCACTCCGAGGAATTACGAACGAGAGGTTCAGTTCCGCCCACACTCCTAACACCCAAATGAACAGAGCAAAAAAACCCAACAGTAACTGGTTAAATAGAACAGAACCAGAACCAGATAGTGTTTCCTTATCCTATTAGGACTCACTTTTACTCATGCAGTTCTCAGCATATAACACCAACAGTACCACGCAAAGCAAACACAAAATAACAAGGGTAAAACAAATTGATGGCGTAAATTCTGCAGGGCTCCCCTCTTCTTAATTGCTCACCAAACTGTGACAAATTTCTATTACCAATCTATCCCTTGTGTCAGGTGATCAGGCTGACACTACAGGATCGTTGGGGGAAGATAAAGAAAACACACCATATAACTGAATTTTAAAGTTTCATTAATAAAATAATAAAACAACAACGGAGAGTGTTGGGAACGCTCCCACATCACTCAGGAAAATATTAATGCCCCAAGCCCGAAGCTCCTTTCATACTCACACACGTACGTTCAGACTGGCCACTTCTGTGTATAATGTTCAGAGGAAGGGGAGAGGTGGAAGGGAGATTATCCTGTTTACAGCTCGTCCAGAATTTCCAACATGCTTCTGCTCTTGGGAGGGCTGTTCTCTAACACACTGGAATCTCCTGCGGCGTCTCTTTCAGAGATTCCAGTCCAGGTCGGCTGCCTGTGGCTTCTTTGGTGTCACCAAGCCACACCGACTCCAGGGTCACAAAGGCACTCTGTTGGATCTTACTGGACAGTTAAGCTTTGCAAATGTAATTTCAGTTCTGTAACTTGTATTTCCTTTGCTTCGCCTCTGTCTATATTTTTTCCTTCACAGCCAGCTGGGGCCGAAAGCAGCCCCTCCCTGCACCGAGCACAGTCCGCACCGATTCCTGACCCTGAACGCAGAGCAACCCCCTCCTTCCATCCTGGGACCAAGATGATTTTTAAATTAACCCGTTCCTTATGTCTTTTTCTTTCTTTTTCTCTTTCCCATTAAACATTCTAGTAGCAATGCTAACTACTTTAGACAAACTTTTCCCTTGCGTACCATCTGGATGCTCTCTAAATCTCTTTGCAATATCCTTTGCACATTGTGACATGAAAACCATTTTAGCCATCTCCTTTCCATGATCAGTTTCAGGATTTAAATTCCCATGCTTTTTAACTTCACAAATCAGTCGAGCACAAAAGTCAGAGAGGTGCTTATCTGGATGCTGAACACAAGCAGTCACCTTGCTCCAATTTGGAGTAGCCTCCCCTGCATCTCTAATACCATTCAAAACAGCTTTTAAAAATCCATCCAACTTTGTCTTTTGAGCTGGATTATTGGGATTCCAGTTAGGGTTAGTAATTAGCCAAGGTGCATTCAAATGAGCTGCAGATTTTTTTTTTACTTTTTGTCTTTCATCTTTTGTTATGAGAGTATTTAATAACTGATTTACATTTGCCCAAGTGGGCACATGAGTGAAAAAGATTGTGCAGAACATTCTTTCCACTGCCTCAGGATTGTCTCATAAGTGAGGCATAGTGCACTGCCAGTTAAACAAATTTGAAGTTGCAAACAGGATATGGGTAAAACCATCTCATGTTCCCCAGCAACCAGTAGAACCAGATAAGTTCTCAAAGAGGCTTGTCATATCAGGGGTGTCTCAGAAACATTCTCCCTCATGGAGTTAAGTAACCTAGTGGGGGTCCACAAGGGCAAGGACGAGGGCTGCTGTAATATTGGGTGTGTTTGAAAAACAGTCCCTGACCAAGTTTGCAAAAGGCTGGCTGGAGGCTGCACAGAGGGAGTGAGGCTGCCTGATTCTTCTGAAGATGAGGGACCATCACTCTGAGGTCCCCCTTGATTCTCCTCTGTCCCTGAACTGTCCCTAACCTGCTTTTGAATCTTTGCACTCCATCAGGCGGGGAAAAACAGGAACAAAATTGTCCTCCTCCCGGTGCAGCTCTGGGGCATATGGTGGGGGATTTTTTTTTACAAGAGCTCTCCATACAAACAGCTTCAAAAGCTATCCATCCCTCCATGGGTTCATAATTATACCATACAAACAAGTAATCCATTTGTCCCGGCCTAAGATCAACCAAAATATCCCTTAAGGAGTTCATCCTATCTGTGGAAAAGGTTTCACCCTCCGGCCAGTCTCTAGTCGGGGACAAATGAAAGGTAAATGATGGCCATTGGATCCAACACAGTTTTTTCATCTTAAATTTAATTAGACCAGCTGTCTCAGAAATCTCTTTCCAATCTCTAAGTATCAGAGACAACGGGGCGTCCCCCAGGCACTTATTGCCAACTTGTCCCATTTTAATGAAGGGACTCTAACCCCTCTTTCCCGGGTCGAGGTAAAGGGACTTTAACCCCCACCTCCCCACGTCGAGCGCTCGCTTACCTCTCCAGGGACTCAAACACCTGGACTGGGGTCAAACCCAGGCTGGGACTCTAACCCAGACAACTTGGATCCTGCGCAAACCTGGACTGGGACTCTAACCCAGACCTGGACTGGGACTCTAACCCAGACCTAAGTTGTCAGGGACTCTAACCCCGACAACCTGGACCCTACTCAAAGGGTAGGTGGACGTTGCTGGATTTCTACGAGCTTCAGCTGGTTCACAGAACACGCCTTATCGCCAACGCAGAGATCAGATCACCAGGCAAGGCTCCTCTAAACCGGAGGATGCGCGCTGCGTTGCCTCAGGGTCCGATCCCCCGCCGGAGAGTCAGACGGGTCCCGGCGGAGTCGCCAAAGATGTCAGGGACTGTAACCCCGACGGCAAAGTTCGTTGTCTGACCGCAAGAGAGACAGGCAACACCAGCAAGGTCCGATCAAAAGCTCTTTATTGACAAGTGCACGCATCAATAGAGAGCAGCTCGTCTCCAGAGAGAACCAGCCTGCTCTTTACATCCTAGTACAAGCCTATATAGACAGTTCCGTCACGTCATAAATTATTTACTGGAGCAACCCACCCCCTTTTTCTAACAACTAGAAACTAGACACCTTTAGTATACATGCATGCCTAAAGTTAGAAATGTAGGGGAGTTACAAACAAACAAAGAACAAAACCAGGGAGTGAAAACAAGGAGGCTGGGAAACTAGGGCTCCTATCAGTTCTTCGAAGGAGCTGCCCGAACATAGCGCATCTGGTACTATGCCAGGAATTCAGCTTCTCTTTTATCTCACTTTTTCCCAGCGCTTGTGAGACATGCTGCTGCTTCTCAGTGTTTTCCACTCAGGAATTACCCACAAACCTCTGTTAGCCTGACTTTGGTCAGGTTGGCATACCTGGTTTTGTCTGCTATATCTTTATTCAGGCCTAACACCTTCACTCTCCCATTCCCTGGTTCTTCTCGCGTGACCAGGGAGCAGCAATAACCAAAGTCCAAAGGTGCAAACAATTAGATGTTTATTGGGTTGAACTTCCAGCAAGCAATGATTCCAATTTCCTTCCTCAGTGTCCCCTTCTCAGCTCTGACGCCACAGAGCCCTGCCTGTGCCCCTGTTCCCATTCCTCTCTCTTAGCGAAACATGATGCCAGTTCCCCCACCTTACTTCCTGACTGACTGCAGACTATATAATAAAACTTGAGTTCTGCTTAGCTATACCTTAACCAATCATTTTACTGAAATTTAACTAACCAATCCTAACATATTGTAACATGATTATCTAATCAATTATACACACCACCTAATTGGTTTACACCCAACAAAATTAATTCTACAGCAGACAGAAACAATCGCAGACCCAGACAGCAATTATACAGACAAACAATAGAGAAGTGCGGACTACAGTGATAGAACAACACAGAAATGAGGATGTCACATCCCTGCTATTGATAGGTGAGTTCTTGCCAGACAGGATGCTACCAAACTTAGTTTTCTTTAAGCATCTTTACCTGGTGGTGCTGGGCATTATCAGGACAAGACTGTATTCCCAACAGCCCAATAGCACCTTACTTCAGTGTGACTGGTGAGGACGTGACCATTCACTTCCCAGCCTATGGCTGCCCCTGCGGCATAGCCAAAGAGCAGGGCCTCAGACTGTCCCAGTAAGAGAAGCCCTTACACCGGCAAACAGTGATTGTGATTTTCTTTCCTACCTCTGTGACTAGCTGTATGAGAATCATCTACCTGCATTGTTAAAGTCTAGGCCTTTCCAGACAGGTGTGAAAATCCACATCCTAACAGCTGCCCCGGGCTCCGCTTTGCCAGCTGCCTGCCATCTCCCCGCTGTTCACGCTGGCAAACTAAAGAGCGCTCTGAGCCAGCCCTGTGTGCCCTGCCTTCTCCTGCCAGCGCTCGCCCTCTGCATCATGGGGAGCTGGGGCCATTGCAGGGTTTGCTGCTTTGTGTTCATGGAAGTAGCCTGTCACATCCCTGGACATGGGTCCGTTTGGTGTCCCAGCAGCTCATCGTCCCGCGGGGAGCTCTGGGTGCAAGGACTGTGGGCAGCATGAGGCTTCTTCTGTATATCTCTGGAGTAGCCTCTAGCCACCCTCCCCTCTGGCTGCACACAGCCCCTGGGTACTCCCTGCCTGCACCCTGAGCTCCATCCTGCCTGCACACAGTCCCTAGGTACTCCCTGCCTGCACTCTGAGTTGGCTGAAAATTGAAGGTGAGATCAGGTTGAGTCTTTCTAACATATGTCCTCAGCTGGAAAAAAAGGTGCCAGGAGAAACAGGCACACCTGTGTCATTAGGAACACTACTGGTCTGTAAGTTATTTTATATTTTTATAAACACCTCTAGAAACACACCGCTTGGTGTCAATCCCGTTTACAATTCTATTTGGAAATCCATCACTTAACCACTTTTAATTTGTACCATGTTCAGTTTGTATTGCTCTAGTTTTATTACCAAATTTTGTGCGCTACCAAGTCAAACATCTTACAAAAATCTAAGTCTTACATCAACACTAATCCCTTTATCAGCCACACTGGACAGGATCTATTTTCCATAAATAATTTGATTATTCTAATTGTATTCTCAATGGTGACTGGCATTAATTATATTACCCTCCTTTAATTTTTTATTAATGGAGTTCCTTACTCATTCCACTATGTTACCAGAGATTGATGTGAGACTGATCAGCCTATAGTTACCTTGAACCTTCTATTTACTCTTTTCAAATACTGGTTGTGACAAAGTTCCTCCTCTACCTTGGTGGGTCCTGCGCTCCTTGGCAGATTTGCTCACCTCAGTGATCTTCCCCACAGTCTGGGTCAACTCCTCCTGTGTCTGATCAGGAGTTGGGAGGTTTGGGGGGAACCCAGGCCCGCCCTCTACTCCGGGTTCCAGCCCAGGGCCCTGTGGATTGCAGCTGTCTATAGTACCTCCTGTAACAACTGCATGACAGCTACAACTCCCTGGGCTACTTCCCCATGGCCTCCTCCCAACACCTTCTTTATCCTCACCACGGGATCTTCCTCCTGATGTCTGATAAAGCTTGTACTCCTTAGTCCTCCAGCAGCACACCTTCTTACTCTCAGCTCCTTGTGCCTCTTGCTCCCTGCTCCTCACACGCACTTCCTCTCCTCTGGCTCCTCCCTGCCTGACTGGAGTGAGCTCCTTTTTAAACCCAGGTGCCCTGATTAGCCTGCCTTGATTGGCTGCAGGTGTTCCAATTAAAGTCGCTATCTCCACTGCCTTCTAGAATGATCTTAATTGGCCCCAGGTGCCTTGATTAACCTGGAGCAACTGCCATTTGGTTACCAGGGTCCTAGGGATTTGTTTAGCCTGGGGCTAACATATCTGTTTCTCAGTACTTTACTGTAGCCACCTGGCCTTGCCTCATCACATGGCACAAGGTTAGTTTTCTTCCAGTCTTCTGCAACTTCCTCAGTGTTCCAAGGCTTATCGCGAATCAACATGTACAGTCCAGTGAGCTTCTCTGCCAGCTCTTTTCAAACTCGTGGATTCAAGTGATCTGGACCTGCTGATTTTACAGTCTATAACGTTAGTTGCTGTTGTTTCACACCCTCCAGAGCTACTAGCGGAATGTAAAGAGCAGCATCATATGATACGACTTCACCATCTGGCTTTTCCCCAAATACAGGCACGAAATCGACTGGAGGGATTGTTAGATCCAGGCTTAAATCTCTCCCCGGAAGGCTTTTATTTTAGCCATCAGATCACTGTTGTGGCTCAGCTCTGCTCCCTTTCCAATTTCTGTGGACATCAGAACTGGACACAGGATTCCAGTCTGTGTCTCACCAGTGCCATATACAACAGTACGATTTAGTCCCCCCTCCTACTCACTGCTCCCCTGTTTGTACATCCAAGGTTGGCATTAGCCCGTGTTGCCACACCCGGCACTGGGAGTTCATGTTCCGTTATTTCTTCACTAGGACCCTACATCCTTTTCTGTCACTAGTGTCCGGGATACAGATTCCTTGCAGCATTCATACATCAGGGAAATCTTGCACTATCTCCAATACCTCTGGGTGAGACCTGAGGACTTTCTAATGGTGGCCCTGCTAGGTAGCTACACAAGAGAAAGGGAGGCAGAGACAGTCAGGCAGAGGATCATTCTCAGCAATCTCCTGAAACTTCTGCCCCCTCCGTTAAATCCCCTGGTAACCCGGCTCGCAAGAGCATTCCCAGAACAGATGTCAGCAGAGAACTCCCGCGTCCTCTTTGTGCCTGTATTTGTGCCGGCATTGGCCCCAACCCCCGGAAGGACACTCCCAGAGATCGGATTCGTTCCCAGAGCAGTTCACATCATCCAGCCAGATCTGCCCGGATCCTTGCCCATAATGAGCAGAGACAGTTGCATTGCTGGCACATCCACATCCCAGTTGTTTGCAAATGATGTTGGAGTCTGGCAGGTCCCTGAAATCATCACAGACTGTCCCCCAGCTGCCACTGTAATAAATCTCCACTCTCCCAGCACAGTGACCTGCCCCATTCACCAGTCTGATCCTCCTGCTCCCTGCAGGGATAGAGCCCAGCTCTTAATATGTATTTTCCTACTGAACAGAGAATGTTTGTGAGATTTGGAAATGAATCACCTGAACAAACCACACCAACATCCTCAGCAATTCCTGCCTGGGCTGTCTCAGCCGTGGAGTTGTCACAGCGAGTCAGAGGAGTCTCATTTCCTGCACCCTGGGCCCTTCTCAGCGACTCCACACTGGAGCTGCTCACCATGCTGGCATCTCTCATATCCCACTGCTCATCCAGCCCTCTGCCCCATGCCCCACGGAGGAAAATCTCAGCTCTCCCATCCCACCGGCTCTCTCCACTCAGCAGTGTGAGTGATTCAGAGCGACCTGGGCTCAGGAGAGATGGGAAATACACTGACTAACACTCTCTCGTCTACACTAGAAATAACACAGAGGGGGCATGACATTATGGGCTGTTTCTCAATAAGAAGGTCTAAGCCAGGGATCAGAGTGTGTCACAGTGTTGAAGGGAAGAGCCTCTGTCAGAGACACTTTATAAGTGGAAGGTGCTCTAAGGATTGTGAAACTCTGAGCTTGACAGAAGGGCTTGGTTTGGAATAGACCATGGTTATTCACCAGCCACTTTGCTCCAGTCCATGGCACAAAGCACCATAAACCCAGCAGAATCTGGCCAAGAGACTATTCACCTCAAATCGGCATCTGCTACACACACCCCCTTCCCAGTCACCACTATTCAGGATGTAGCTGAGTGAGAAGGTGGCATGGCTGAAGCATTTAGCAGGCACTTGAAAACTAGTATAGAGTCCAGTAGCCCTGAGGACACTGCTTAATTCTGAGCACTGGGTCTGCCGCTAGTCAGCAGTGAGACTGAGGAGACATAACTGGCACCTTAAAGCACATTTACCCTCCTTCCTTCACAAGCTGCACTAAACACAGTTTCACAGCCCCGGGCACAGCACTGGGGGGTGGGGGGGCAAAAACCCAAAGTCGCTCCTTTGCCTCCTGGTTCTGCCGCTCCCTCAGCCCCCTCCGCTGAAGAGACACCACGAGAAAAAAACATCCCCCCGTTTTCCTTCCTTCTCCACCTCCTCCGCCGGCACCAGCTGGGCTTCAGAGCCACCTTCCCCACTGCGCGGCCACCTCGCTCTGCATGGGGTGCTGGGGGACAATGGGGTGGCTGATCCTCAGCCCCCCTCGCTGCACTGGGGGGGGGCTGTGCTGCCACCCCTTCCCTTCCTGGCAGAGCCCACCCCGGCTTAGGGAGCTGGGCAGCTGCGAGCAGGCAGGAGCCTCCTCCTCCCCGGGGAGCCCGGCAACCAGCTGACGCTGCCTGCAGCCCCAGAGTGAGCGAGCAGGGTTGGGGATGCAGGAGGGCGGTGCGGAGCCCAGAGCCAGCCTGCGGCCACACACAAAACCCAGCTCCGGACTTCGAGTCCAGAGCCCAGTGCTGGCTGCATGGAAGGGCCCCACTTCTGGAAAATGTGCTCAGGGGGGAGTGGCCGCTACCCCTGCTCCCCCTTAGCTACGCTACTGTGCCAGCTAGTAAAACACCTTAAAGAGGAGGCGTCCCTCTCCCTGTCAATGATCTCCCTCCTTCAATTCAGTGACAGCCTGAATTGTTCCTTATCCCAGCAGAGATGGAGGATTCAAAGCAGCAACATCAAACCCCTCTGTAGCTCACAGGAATGGACATAAACACTCCCTGGTATCTGAGATGTTCAGTTTTGCCCTTGGTCAACTACAAGGCCAAAGGGAAAGGAGGTGGTGCCAGATATAAAAAGTGAAACACGACACATCACAGTTATGTCCATAGTGACTGCAATTTTTTTTTATATACTTCTTATCATCAGTGTATTGTTTTCTCTGGAGTCTAGACCTTGACCAAGAAATTTGTATCTTGATAAAATAATTGACTGCCCCTGGTGAAGGCAATGGACTTAACACCCACTGCGGTGTCCCTACACAGGTACAAGTACTAACAACATGGCTGCATTTTAGCCATAGTTTTAATCAGGGCAATAAATTGAAACAAACCCCTGTTAAATCATTTCCCAGCCTGAGTCCTTCACCCACATTCCTTAGGGCATTGGGCCACCATGTGGACGTTTCATTTCCCACCTCAATTTCACACAGAGACACAATTTCCTTTGCACAGATCCATGAACAGCAAAACCTCCCTGTGTCTCTGGTCTGAGCCAGGGCATTCGATTCCAGTGAACCCTTCTCTCCTGCAATGGCGATGGGCAGACAGAGGGGACGTGGCACCTGCATCCCTGACAGGGAGATATTGGCTCGGCTCTTTCTTTCTGCTGCTGTTGTTAGTCCAGGAAACACCAAGGGTGGAATGCAAGGCTGAGTTCATGCACCAGCCCCCGGAAATATTTCAGTGCCCCAGAGAAATCCTGCCCCCTGCTATTGGAACGATGTGCTGGAGATTTGACTAGGAAAGGGACTGTCTGAATTGTCAGAGTGGGGAATGAACAACAATCTACAGCAATGTCGTTCACACAAACACACTCTCATCCTGCTCCAGCCGGAAGGGAAATGGGCAGGAATTCTCGCTGTTCAGCCAAGGACACACTTACACTGATGCGCAGCCATGAGTGTGCTGGGGAAGCTGGTCTGAGCAAACAATTGGAAGTGACAATTCAGTGAGAACAGAATCATCGTGTAGTGAAACAAATGTATGTTAAGTAGTTGTGGCCGAGTGGTTAAGGCAATGGACTAGAAATCCATTGGGGTCCTCCTGGCAGGTCCAAATCCTGCCAACTACGCAAGCACTGGGCTGTTGTTGTTGTTACTATTGTAGTCTTAGTGCCAGAGCATCCACAATGTGAACTGGAGCCAGATCTAGTTTCACTCTGTCTACACTTAAAACACTGCTGTGGCACTGCTATAGCTCTCTGGAGCAGACAGTGACTGGAGGGGTTTTCCCATCCCTGTAATAGCTACATTGACAGAACAGTTCTTTCTTTTCTTTAGCACTATCTAATCAGGGCTTAGGTCACCTTAACTCTATGGGTTGCGGGGGAGATCACACCCTGAGAGACGTCGCTCTGCCAGTTAAGTGCCCAGCGTACACCAGCCCTTAGATTCCTCTTGGTATTTCAATGCAGGCACTGACCTGTGAGAGGAAAACATCAGCTCACAAACACAGAGACTGAATTCCCTGCATTTAATCTCGCTGCACTTTCCAGAAAGTCACAAAATTCAATTCATTCTTGCTAGGACAGAGAAAAAATAAGTGACACTAAGTTTTTGGCTTGGTTACATAAAATTAAGTGTTTAATTAATATAGTAAAAAATCTGTACTGATTCCTCTAACTAACACCACAGCGTGAAATAGGAACAGAGACAAATCGTGTCAGTGGCGGCTAATTTCGCAAATGATCTTCCCATTATTAATTGCCACGCTGCCCCCATTGGAGGTCTGGGCATCTCCAGTGTCATAGCTCTGCATTCACCTTCCCCTTAGAATTGTTCTCAGATATTCGACTTACACTGCAGTGTGGGGCACGGGGTCACTTGCTGGAGGATTCCCTACACTTTGAGGTCTTTAAGCCACGATTTGAGGACTTCAATAACTCAGACATAGGTCAGGGTTTGTTACAGGAGTGGGTGGGTGAGATTCTGTGGCCTGCATTGTGCAGGAGGTCAGGCTAGATGATCATAATGGTCCCTTCTGACCTTTAGTTTATGAATCTATGAATCTATTCCCAAATTTGGAAAATTGTGCAGTTCAGAATGTGAATAGTGACCCCGTCTCCTTCCTGCACCTGCTCTACATTGCTCCCCAGCAGCTTCTCCCCCTGCAGAGTCACCCCAGCAGGGCAGTGCAGCCCCCCAGGGTTCAGCAGGGGCCCCTGGCAAGGACAGTGGGTGCAGCTAACAGCCTGGTGTGCCTGGCAGTGAGGCAGCTGTAAAAAATCAACACTCCCCCTCAGAAGTACAGAGACTGAATTCCCCAACTTTAACATCATGACTCCCTGGTGAAAGCCACACGTGTCAGTTGTATTTTCACAGGGAGATGCAAAAATCAAGTGACACCAATTTTTAAGTTGAGTAAATAAAGTTGAGGAGATAGTTATTAACCTCACAAATATACTAAAGATCCCTCAACATAACACCTCAAGGTGAAATATGTACAGAGACAAACCTTGTTAGCAAAGGCTCATTTCCCAAACGATCCTCAAAATGTTACTAATTCCCACCCCTCATCCACAGGAGCTCTGTGCAGTGTAACTGTTCTGCAGGCAGCTTCCCATTAAATGCTGTTGTGGGACATTCCCAGACCTGGAAATGTACCAATGACAGAATTTGAAGAGCAAACCTGGCTCCCTGCACCAGGCGGGATTTGAGTGTTTTGTCCCTGTCACTTAGTCTTTGTCAATAGTACAGATGCCATGGTGGACTCTAGGCTCTGCTTGAGGGATCCTGGCACAGGGGCTGGTGGGGGAGAAAGGATTGTAGATTCTGACCTGTGCTCTGGAGAGGAGCTAATAAGTGAAGGGGGCATTTTTGTCTCCTCCCCTGCCTCAGTGGCCCCTGGGCTGGAATTGTACATTCCACAGGGCCAAATGAGGGGGTGATGCCACTTGGTTAATGAAAACCAGTGCTCCAGGTGAGGTTTGAACTCACAACCTCAGCATAGCTCCTCTCAGCACTGCCCTATAAGTACTGCACGCTAACCAATTGTGCCACTGGAGCACCTGCTAATTATGATGCTCTGAGACCCCTAGGTTGATAAAGGTAAGGAGTGACCCCAAAACATTCTCAATGGAGCTGAGAGCAGGTAGCGACAAGTGTTGTACTTGGTGGGGTGGATTCTTCTTAAGGCTTCCAGGCACCATTTGACCCTTTTGTTCGTCCCTGTGTAATAACAGAGCTGACTGACACTCACTGTAGAGTCTTGCTGCAGACCAACAGATCTGAAATCACTGATCACCAGGTCTGAGCATTAGTCCTGCTTTGGGACAGTGTCTCTCATGCAACAAACTGCCCAGTCTGCGCTAGCAGTGAGGCTCCCTCACTAACACCCACCTCAGCCCCCCTCACCTGCCCCGTCCCTGGGCCTCCCATTTCCCCATCCTCCCTCCGGTGACTCCCTCTGTCTGTGGGGCCCATCCCCCCACCCATCCCACCTCCCCGTCCCATGAGCCCGCCCCAACCCCCTCCTCCTCTCCCCATCCTCAGAGCCCTGCCCCTGACCTCTTCCTCCCCCACCCTCAGCGCCCTGCCCCGACATCCTCCTCCCCCCCCCTCGTTCTCAGCGCCCCTCCCGCAATTGCCTCTAACCCATTTCTCCATTGCTGGGCCCCACTTTACCATCTCCCTACTCCCCCAGTCCTTCCCTGGGTGTGAGGTTCCTCATCTCCAATCTCTGCTACCCCCCAACCTGCCGGGTTCCCCTTTTCAGCCACTGTGGGGCCTTGCAACCCGGCCCTGCCTCTCCTTGCTGGGGTCTCTAAATCCCACAGTCCCACAGTGCACTCTGGTTAACACCACCCTCCTCTCCCCCTAATCCCCCTAGTCCCTTCCCTTGGGTCCTCCTGGACACCCCAACCCACAGTGTGAAATATTTATGAGTGTTTTAAAATTTCAGTGCTCTGCATTTTTCTCCTGCCACTGTCACCTGGCAGCTCAGGGATGTGAGATTCTCCTCCATTGCGTTTCTGCCCACGGAAAAAGAAGAGAGATCACACTTCAGCACCTTTGTAAGTAAAAGCAGCCTGGAAACAAACCAACTGTCTCCAGAGTGTGTAATTTGTGTTTCTTTTGTTGCAGTTGATGTGTGCGCAACATGCACGGTGTGTGTGCGTGTGTATGTGTGCAGTGTGTGCAGTGGACAGGGGCATGGTGTGTGTGTCTATGTGCAGTGTGTGTGGTGGAGAGTGGCACTGTGTGTGTGTGTGTAGGGCCGGTGCAAGGAAGTTTCGCGCCCTAGGCAAAACTTCCACCTTGCTCCCCCCACCCCCAGCCCTGCATCAGCTCCCCACCCTCCGCCCTCAAGCGCCCCCCCCCATGACAGCTCCCTCCCTTGGGAGCTGTGCAGTACCTCCCTACCCCAGCTCACCTCTGCTCTGCATCTTCCCCGAGCCCGCCGCCCCTGCTCTAATTCTCCTCCCAGGCTTGCGGCGCCAAACAGCTGATTGGCGCTGCAAGCCTGGGAGGCGGGAGAAGTGGAGCAGCAACTGTGCACTCGGGGAGGAACTGCTGTAAAAAAAAAAATTGGAGGCACCGCTTTTTGGCGCCTCCAAATCTTGGCGCCCTAGGCAACTGCCTAGTTCGCCTTAATGGTAGCACCGACCCTGTGGGTGTGTGGTGGACAGTGGCACTGTGTGTGTATGTGCGGTATGTGTGGTGGACAGTGGCATTGTGTGTGTGTGCAGTATGTGTGGTGGGTAGTGGCACTGTGTTTGTGTGTGTGTGTGTGCTGTATGTGTGGTGGACAGTGGCACTGTGTGTGTGTGTGAGAGAGTGTGTATGTGCAGTGTGTGTGGTGGACAGTGGCACTGTGTGTGAGTGTGTGTATGAGCAGTGTGTGTGGAGGACAGGGGCAGTGTGTGCTCACACAGGAATTCATGGGGAACTCACCACCCTCGGCGCAGCATTTGACTTGTCCTCGGAGTGAATGTAGCACTGTGGAGTGTCAGCCACAGAGCATCTTCTGACAGCTCAGAGGAGCAATTGCAGAGAACGTCCTTCTCAACCCCAGGCTGGAAAATGCTCAGTGAGTTCTGTGGGGGTGGAGCAAAAGACCAGTCTCTGACACCGCCTGCAAAATGGCCTCTCTCTGCTCCAAAGCATGGAGACGCTGTAGCTTTAATGGTAGTGAAAAAAATGGCGCCCTGGGAAAACAAGCGTAAGGCCCTTTCTGGAAAAGGCTGAAACTTTTTTGCTGAAATTAAAAAAAACAATTCTGTCTGACTGGCTGTTAATGACCCTTGCAGAAAGTCCTACTTCTTGCCCACCATGCACGTGAAAGAACCATTTCCATTTCAGTGCCAGGAGAAAGGAGACCCAGAAGAAGCCTCTGTGCCTCCTGCACTTCAGAAATGCATGGGAGGGGTCAAATAATCAGATCAAATATTACAGTCCATGATGGGGTGTGCATACCCCGCACTAGGCAAGAAAGGGTTAATTCCACACTATGGCTGGAGCAAGTCCCGCCCCTCAGACCCTGCTGGGCATGCTCCAGCTGCTGTGTCAGTATAAAGGAGAACAGCTCAGCTCAGTCTGGGCTGGCCACTGAGGAAGACGCATGCTTGGTGGAGGCTCCAGGCCAGGAGCCGCTACAGCCCCTGACTGTGGGACCAGAGATCCCAGGTACCAGACTGGAGACTTGCTACCTACAGTCAATTGGTGGGAGTCAAAGTTCTATGGAGCTGCCAGTGCCAGGGAACCCGGAGACCCTGACGATAGATGGACGACAGCTTCAGGAAACAAGGTAGGAAGTGGCCCCAGGAGGCAGAGTGAGTGGTATCTTGTACCCGTGTAAGGTCAGCATGTTGCGGTAGGATCCTGGCTGGCTGGGTAACGAACACACTCAACTTGAGAGGGCCTTGGACTGGGACCCGGTGGAGTCAGGTGGGCCCAGTTCCCCTTAATCCAGCCACTATCCCTGTTTTGAAGCGGCCCCCTGATCTGGCCATTAGGCCTTGCAGCCCTGAACCAAAGAGTGGCCATATTGACTCACTCACACAATCCTGAACCCAAGGACAGCCATGTCGACTCTGGACTTAGTGCCCCTAAATCTTGAGTTCAAGGACAGTCCGACCTTTCCAGTGATATCTCACATGGCCCATCTTGCATAAAACACATCTTAGCTGTGCCATATGCATATCATAACAATATATCTATGAAGAATATGGGGTGTAGGGTCACAGCTCCTCTGGCAGGGCAGCGGCTGGCAGGGACCAGGGGAAGCTAGAGAGAGCTCCTGGCTGGTTGCTGGGAGTTGCAGGCTTGAGACCCTGAGAAGAGGGCAAAGAACGTGCTGGGGCTGCGGGGAAGCGGCCCCAGGAATTGAAGCAGCACTGGGGGATGAAGTTAAGGAGAGGAAGCAGAAGCTGTTAGCTACAGGATCCCGGGCTGGGACCCAGAGTAGTGTGGACCTGGAGCCCAGCCACTCACCACTGGAGAAATGGCTGGATTGGGAGACACTTCACCACACACCCGCCTATGTCACCCTGGAAGGGAGGAGCACAGATTATGGCACGGCCGGATGGCCGAGTCATAAAGCGGATGCTGCAGTACTTGGACTGAGGCAGGTCTGCAAGCAGTGACAGTGATGGACAAGGCACCACCAGGAGAGGGAACACTGGCTGAGCGAGCTAATCCCTGAGACAAACAGCAGGAGGTGCCACCCTGGCATCACCCATTACAGGGCCTGAGTGCATGTCCTCTCCTTCCTGGGGGTCTGGCCAGGCTCTGCCAAGCGAGGCTCAGCTGCTCTGTGAGCCCATCCAGGGAGCTGATACCACCCAGACATATGAGTGTCCTCAGGGCAACACAGTTGCAAAAGTGAGCAGCGGCAGGCTGCAGCACACACCACACTTGCTGGCTCAGCCTTGTGCATGCTGGGGTGGCCACCTCCCCGTTGATGAGACCTGGTCCGACGTCTTCCTAGAGCTCCAGTCTGCCCTGCTGCCACCCTTGTCTGTGTTGCTGTTGTCTGCTCTAGCAGCTGACTGGAAGGGGCGCATTGGCCCCAGGCCACGTAGCCATGAGGTCTGGAAGGCTGAAAGCAGGAAGAATGGTGCCTTCCTAGCCCACCCAATATTCCATAATGTAATTAAGGAAAATATTTCTCAATGAATTCTCAGTAAAAGATCAGAAAACGCCAGTGTCTGCATCATGCTACGGGCATTGCGATTTTCTTTAAATTTGGCAGACCAACCTAACACACATTTGAACCTCTTCTTTTCACACTGTTGCTCATTCTCAGGGTCTGCTTTGTCTCCAGACAGATCCATTCTCTTTCAGAACGGCCTTGCTCTTCCTGTCTGTTTCACTCATGGATGTGTCGGAGTAAACACTCCTCTTCACTCTATTCTCAGACAAACACTAGTATTAATCGTTTGCTACTGAGGGGTTTAGAAGCATTTATTGCATGAAAGATTTCTGGGGGATTGTTCCCAAGATTCAGCACTTTGTGTTCAAACATCTCCCAGCTTCCTTGGTGAAAATAAGACCAAGGTTTCTTTGCAGTGTACAAGAATAAAGGAGGTTTGCACCCCAGGTAGGGCTTTAACCTACAATCTCTACAGCACAAAACCCATGCCTTAGGGCACTGATGTACACCTAGAAGGACAGAAATTCCCTCTCATAAATGCACTTTCCTCACATTCGCTTGGAAGCCAAATACCCCCTTTCTGCACCCTACAGAAATGTCTGTATCCCCTGGCAGCAAGGCGACTAGGCAGGTGACTGACAGAGCTGAGCACCACCTTTCTACCAGCCATCTTTAGAGAAGAACCCCATCCTAGAGTCACCCCTCCCTCCTTCAGCACTTCCACATCTGTGGCTCTGAGTGGCAGTAGGATGATTAGGGGACGAATCTGGAGCTGGAAGGGGGGTAAGGTCAGCCTGTAAGGAGTAACCAGATGGGGCAGACCCAGGGGAAGGCTGAGGGCTGCTGGTCAGTTGTTGGGATCTGAGCTCTAGATCAAAGCTGAACAGTGACCTGACACCCAGGGTTACAGGGCTGACATAGTGAACCCCTTACTGGCCTCGATGAACCCCAAACCCTTGTTACTAAGGGCATTGAGGAGTCTCTGTCCATTAATAACTTCTGGGAGCTCCCCAGCAGGCTGCAGGTGTCAGCCGCCTTCTGCCACACAGGTTAGACTCTTGGTGCTGTGCCAGCCGCCCCCTCGCTTGCAGGCCCAGTGTAGGAAGAAGGAGGCCTGGTGCTGGCAGAAGAGGGTTTTGATTAATCCACCTCTATGTTATGGGCACAGGACGCTTCCACTGTGTCCCTCTGCTGGCTTTTCTTCAGCAGCACCTAGCGGCCCTGGCTCCAGGCTAACGACTTGAGAGCTCTGGCACTGGCAGGAAGCGCTGCAAGGTGCTGGGCAGTGGCCCTGGCAAACAGCTGCTGGTAGGTGTCTCTGTGGTATCATGGGTCAGTGAGTTCAGCTGTTAATGGAAAGGAGGGGGGGTTATGCTCCCCCAGGGGTGCCACTGAAGGCTCCTTGTGGGCTCCTCAAGGTCTGCTGGGAGCCGTGATGTTCCCCTTTTGCCGCCTTGAAGGCTCCCTCTTGGACACAGTAGGTTCACCTGCTGGCTGGAAGAGTGTGGGGGCCATGCTGCAATAGCCCATCTCTGAGCAGCCATGCCAGAGGCTCGGGCTTAATCCTGAAGGCCGAGCGCAAACCTTCAGCCGGGAACATTTCACTCCCTTCCTGCCTCTGCCCAAACGGCAAGGGAGAAGTGGACGAGACACGCCGGCTCAAAGATGCCTCCTTCCCACTTCCCTGTATGCAGTGCAAAGCCCTTGGCCTGCCTCATGCCTTGTCAGGAAAGCGCGGCCATGCTGCCCAAGCCTAAGTCATGTCCGCAGCCTGGCCTGCCCTGGCTGACGGCGCGCAGAGCCACGTCAGTCAATGGCAGGTCGAGTCGGGAGCCTCAGCTCTTTCCCCTGACAGCCACACAGCGCTGCCTAGCTCCCTGAGAGCCTCCCTCGTGTTCTCCTGCAGCAGCCGCTTCCGGTGTGGGTGGGAAGAGGGGACGAGGAAGCACTGCGGCCTCATTCCGGGACAGGAGGCCCTCACCCTGCCCAGGCCTGTCTCTTGCCTTCAGCCCAGGCAGTCAGAGGTGCCAGCAGGGCCGGCACTTCCATTTAGGTGGCCTAGGCAATCGCCTAGGGTGCCAGGATTATTGGGGGGCGGCATTTTGCGCGGAGGGGGGGCAGCAGGAGGCTCCGGTGGACCTGCCGCAGTCGTGCCTGCGGAGGGTCCCCTGGTCCCGCGGCTCCAGTGGAGCTGCCGCAGGCATTCCTGTGGAAGGTCCGCTGCTCCCATGGCTCTGGTGGACCTCCTGCAGGCACGGCTGCGGCAGCTCCACCGGAGCCGCGGACCAGCTGACCCTCTCCTCAGGCACGACTGTGGCAGGTGCACCGGAGCTGCAGGACCAGCGCGCGGGGCGGCAAAATGGCCGTCCGCCTAGGGCACTAAAAACACTAGCGCCAGTCCTGGGTGCCGGGGAGCTCCCTGGCAGGCCGCCGCCTCAGCCAGGAAATAAGGAAAAGGCGATGAATAAAGAAGTCAGGAAATAACAAGGAAATGAAGAGGTTTGTCGAACGGGTTTCTGTCCAATTTACCATCTTCTCAGCTACCGCTCAAAGTTAAAAACCTAAAGTCAACCTATCGGCATAAGTACAGATGGTTAGATGGGAATTAAAAGGAGCTGCTGTCACAAGTGTTAGGTGCCTGCAAGCAGCATGCAGACCGTTTAAAAACACTGCAATTAGAGGCTCAGATGAAACGTTTGCCCTAAATCAGAAACAACAATAGGAGGACCAGCAGAAAGCCACTCTAGGTAAACGGCCGAGGAATGGAGGCTGTTAGAGGCAAAAAGTCATTCCTCAAAATTTGGAAATCAAATCCTAGTGAGGATAATAGGAAGGTGCACAAACTCTGGCCTGTTAAGTGTCAAAGTGTAACAAGTCAGGCCAAGAAAGAATCTGAGAAGCAACATGCTAAAGACACAAAAGCTAAGCATAAATCCGGTCAATGCGAGTCCTGGTCTGTCCCCGCAGAAAGGTGAACCCCCTCTGTGGCTGGAGTGAGCTCCTCTAAGCTGACCTCACTACAGACCTGTGCCTGGTAGTGCTCATTGTAAAAGTGTTTCCTCTGACGGTTGGGAAAACGGGACCAGCGGTCCTCAGGCCGGCTGACACAATTAAAATCCACCCCCCAACAACAAACATCATGCAGTCTAGAGGAAGAGAGCCTTTGATCTTCCCTCTCATGGCTTAACTGGGGACCATACACACTAATATAGCAGTAACCAGTGCCACAGAGCACAAAGTCTATCAGTAATACCCTCCCTGGTCGGAGCTCCACCACCTTCTGTACTCGCACCGCGAATGTGAAAAACAAGACTCCAGGCCCATCATTCTTCCCTGGACAGGGGGCCCTTCCTCCAATCACCCTCTGCCTATTGAGCTACCCTAGAGTTGTTAATGTGCATTTCCTGAACACCCACCATGTCCAAGTCCACCTGCTCCAAGGCACTGAACATCAAGCACCTCCTCCTGGGCCCCCAAATCCTTTCCACCTTCCACACAGCCATTTTCACAGATGCCCCTTCCCTGGTGCTGCCCTTGCTCAGCTGCACAGAGGAGTTTTCATCCCCAATCCCTGCCTGTCACTGCCCAGCAGCCCTCTGGCACCATTCCTGAGGGTCACCCTGCCTTGCTCTCTTCCTGCCATGTTGGGAAAGACAGCTCTCATCGTTAAAGGTCAGGTGGGCCAACTAGGGGCAGAAGCCCATTCTATGTTTTCCTACTGCAGAGCCCAAGATCAGAGACTCACCTTCAGTGCCACCCAGAGGGGAGGCAAGTGGGGCAATTTGCCCCAGGCCCCGCAGGGGTCCCAGGAGAATACAATGTTGCAACTTTTTTTAATGGAAGGGGCCCCCAAAACTGCTTTGCCACAGGTCAGCCCTGCTCACTTTGGGTGTAGGCACCACTGTGCTGCCAGAGAACAAGCTGCCCCTGCACAAAGAAGATGAAAGAACCTGCCAAAGCCTGGGATTGAATTAGGGACCTTTAGATCTTCAGTCTAATGCTCTCCCAACTGAGCTACTTTGGCAGCTGTATGGGATTATTTTGGCCTGTTGCTTCTCTGTCCAGGATGTTTTTGCAGCCGTTGCACACAAAAAGGACGTCATTGTGAGCGGGCCATGAAGACAAGACTCACTTTTGCCTGCCTTGCTCAGCTTGACTTGCTTCCTCACCCCGTTCCTGCCTTAGTTCCTGGGTTGACCTGGTGGTGGAAGGGGACTGGGGGCCAGTGGTGCGGGGAGGAAGTTGAGCTGGACCGTGAGCTAGACTAGACCCTGGCGGTGAGAGTCTGGCCACCACTTGCCACCCCACCCTGTTGTCCTGGCTTCCCCCACTGGGCGTCATTTCGGGAGGGAAGTGGAGCTTCTGCCTCCCCTCCCCAATTTTCACACCACAGAGGAGTGCAAACAGGAAAATGAATGGCTGCTCCACAAGCCCACCGGAGGAACCCAACGCCCTTAGCTGTGGTAATTAAGGCTACGTCTTCATTACCTGCCGTATCGGCGGGTGGCAATCGATTTCTCGGGGATCTATATATCGCGTCTCATCTAGACGCAATGTATCGAACCCTGAACGCACTCCTGTCGACTCCGGAACTCCACCAATGCGAACGGCGGTAGTGGAGTTGACAGGGGGAGCCGCGGACGTCGATCCCGCGCCGTGAGGACGGTAGGTAACTCGATCTAAGATACTTCGACTTCAGCTACATTATTCACGTAGCTGAAGCTGTGTATCTGGGGCCTGGTCCACACTACACAGTTAAATTGATTTAACGCTGTTTAAATCGATTTAACTCTGTACCCGTCCACACTACAAGGCACTTTAAATAGATTTTAAGGGCTCTTAAAATCGATTTCTGTACTCCTCCCCAACGAGAGGAGTAACCCTAAAATCGATATTACTATATCGATTTAGGGTTAGTGTGGACGGAAATCAAAGTTATTGGTCTCATTCCTTTAATGTAGCTACCCAGAGTGCACCGCTCCGGAAATCGATGGTAGCCTAGGACCATGGATGCATAAAATCGATTTTATAATATCGGTTTTATAAAACCGGTTTTAGTAATTTCGATTTTTTGCTGTAGTGTAGACGTAGCCTTAGATCGATCCTCTCCCCTAGTGTAGACCAGCCCTAAGAAGTATCTGTTGGCTGAAAGAGCCCGTCCCCGAGCAGCTGGAACAGCAGCTGCTGCCTCCCCCTCGGCTCCAGGCTGTGGGAAATGCTCATTGCTTGGCTGCATGGGTGGACGCTGCTCCGTGCTCTGGAGAGCGTCTGTATTGCTCTGTAAACCCTCCGTCTTCACTGAGCCAGTCTGGTAAGGTCCCAAGTGCCCCCTCTAGGCTGGCAGTTGAGAGTCTGTGCAGAGCGAGCAGCAGCGCCAGCCCCACCCCCCAGCACCACAGGGGCACTCAATGCACTTCCTGTGGGGAAATGGCTCCTTGGCGTCCAGCTGCTAGAGTGAGAGCCAGGAGAGAGCAGTGTCTGGCTCACCGTGGGGGAGAGAAGAGACCTGATGAGTGTGGATCTCCCTCAGTCTCCTCTGCAATGCTGGTCAGTTTTATTGTCACTGTGATAGTCAGCGCTTCCCTTCAGGGCCGGCCCTAGAGGGGTCTGGGGTCCGGGACAAATCCCCCCTTTCCTCCCCAGGTCCTGCCCCCCACCACTTCCCGGCTTGCACCATTCCTCTCCCTCTCCCACCTCTTCCCATCCCTGCTCCTCCCCCTCCCCATCCAGCGCCTCCTGCACCCCACTGAACAGCTGATCAC
The DNA here is from genome assembly GCF_007399415.2 of Gopherus evgoodei. Classification (NCBI taxonomy): domain Eukaryota; kingdom Metazoa; phylum Chordata; order Testudines; family Testudinidae; genus Gopherus; species Gopherus evgoodei. Next base: position 8,239 of record NW_022059975.1, on the reverse strand, counting down.
TGGCAAGTGGGAGGTGCTGAAGGGGAAGAGGAGGAGCTTGTCAGCAAGGCCTGTAGTGGGGGGAGGGAGCTGGCTGCCAGTGGGCGTTGAGCACCTATTTTTTCTGCAGCCCCGTAGCTCCCATGGAGTCGCTGACTTGGCTTCCTTCGCACTCTAGAGAGAGGAGCAGAACCAGGGCTATGGCTGATCTATGGGGCACCAGGTGAGTGGCAGAGGCTTCAGGTGCTGAGAGTTTGCCTGACCCCTCAGGGACACAGTGTGAGGTGGTGCCCCAGGGATCTCTATGAAAGGAGCAGAACAGGATTTACTTGGGGTGGGGAGAGAATTGAGAGTGTCTCAGGGGGTTGTACAGAGGTGTTGCCCGGGTGAGAGACTGGCTAAAACACAGTCCATGCTGTGAGCAGGATTCAAACCTGCACAGGGAAACCCTATTAGACTTCAACTCCCACATCTTAACCACTCAGCCATCACAGCTGTGAGTGAAAAACTGCCCCAATGCCAGAGAAACTGGTAAAGAATCACAATGACCAGGTGTGAAGTCATCTGAACTACAGAATTCCCACCGCAAACCTGGCTCCCAAAGCACGGGGGGGATTTGGGGTTTGTTCTCTTTGCTTAGCCATGTGCAGTCGCACAGAGAGCGCGTTTAAAAGTCTCCCCTCCCACAGAGCGGGATTGGAAAATGATTCTCAACTTGAAGCCTGATGTAGGGTGACCAGACGTCCCGATTTTATCAGGACTGTCCTGATATTTTCTTGTTTGTCCCACGTCCCGACCGATGTTTGGTCGGGACCCTGAACAAACAAATAACTTTGTCCTCTTCTCCAGCACACAGGCATAGTCTGGAGGGATACTTGCCCCCCCAACTCCGCCCCCTCATTCCCCCATTGGATCCCTCCCCAAATCCCGGCCCTGGCCCTGCCCCCGGCCCCACCCCCTCACTGCCCCATTGGATCCCTCCCCAAATCCTCGCCCTGGCCCTGCCTCTTCCCCAAGCATGCGGCATTCTTCCTCCCTCCCAGGTATGCACACGGGCCATGGCCATGGCTGGGAGCGCAGCGCCGAAGCTGCTCTAGCCCTGCAGCCTGCGGAGCAGCGCACTGGGGCTGGGGGCAGTGCAGAGCAGGCAGGGCCCAGGTGGGCTAGGGGCAGAGACACTAGTGGGACGAACACGCTTCTGCCAGGAGCTGCCTGGTTCACCCCTTGCCCGGGAGCTGCAGGAGGGGCCCAGATCATGGCCTCGGCTGCAGAGCTCGGAGCCCAGGCTGGGCCCAGGAGTGAGGGGATGGGGGAGCTGGGGGTGTAGTGGGGGTTGGAGCTCAGAGTTGGTTGGAGATGGGGCTGTGCCACTGCCGCTTGGCGGTGGGGGGCCCCTCCGGCTTTTTTTTTTGCTCCGCCCCCCGCATCCCGATATTTCATCTTTGACATCTGGTCACCCTAGCCTGATATGAAGGAGGATGTCTGGACCAAGGGGCCAGGGACTGGCCTTTGCTAGAGAAACCACTGTCAAGTTTTAGCCAATTAGGACAAGTCAGCAAATAAGAACAACCTCAGGTATCAGTACCTGCTACAGGTTGCAAATTCCTACATGCAGCAGTTTCTGGCACTACACCTGCACAGCTCTGCTCCCCGGCTCTTCTCGGGCTCCTGCTCTCTCCTTAGCTCTGCCCCACTCTCGCCCAGGCAGTTCCAGCTCACATGGAGGATGGGACCCCCTGGCCTGGTGACTCTCTCATTACACTGCCTGGCCTGTCAGTGCAGCTAACTTGGAGCTTTGGCCTCTCCCCATTGTCCCTGGGGACTGTCAGTCTCAGGGTCCTGATTTCCCATTGATCCTTCCCCCTTCTATTGGTGCTGGGAACTAGCCAACCAACCCCCCCCACACACACACACTAAGTTTTAGTAAAGGGCCAGGAGCCCCTTACACAAGCCAGCCCATGAGGGTCACCGATGTGCAGAGAAGGCAGCACAAGCTGGTCCCATGGTGTAATGGGCAGCACTCAGGACTCTGAATCCTGTAATCTGAGTTCAAATCTCAGTGGGACCTTGTGTTGGCTTGTGGTCATAGGCGGCAGGTTATATACATTTGTGGTGCTCGGGCTCCAGGAATATTCAGGGCTGGGGGCCCTGCTCCAGCAATATTTGGAGCTGGGTCTCTTCCCCTGGCCCTGGCCCCTGCCTGCTCCTGCTGTTAGAGTAGAGCGATTCTGGGCAGAACTGCTGTCTGCTTCCCCTGGGGTCCTAGTGCCCACCCACCACTAATGGCAAGGCAGGCTGCCCTGAGCCCCTCCAATGTCCTGAGCCCCAGCCTTGATCCCCCTCCTGCATCATGAATCCCTCATCCTCAGCCCTGCACTCCTTCCCACCCCCAAACTCCCTCCCAGAGCCTGCACTTCTCACCCCTTCCTACAACCCCAGCCTGGAGCCTGCACCCAGCACCCAAACTCCATCCCAAAGCCTGCACCCTAATCCCCAGCCCAGGATCTGCTCCCCAGACCTCACCCCCAGAGCCGTAGGCAGGTGGGGGTGGAGTTTGGGGGGCAGGTTCTGGGCACCACCAAAATTTCTATAAACTTGCCACCCATGCTTGTGGTAAAGCCCCAGAGCTCAACTTCCCTGTCTCCAGCTGTGTAAGAGTGAATCTTTCCACTCCTGCTGGAGACTCACACCTCCTAGAGCCAGGTCTTTGGCTGGGATGGCCACAATGGGTTAGGGCTCTAGAACTTGCTACCCTGATAGTTGGGATTCTTGCTGCTGCACCTGATGTTCACAAGCTTGGCCCTTGTGCTTCCTACCACACTTTTCCTCTGGCCCACATGGCGCTTGAAGAAAGGAGTGCCAGGGCCAGGATTAATAGTCAGGGCTTGGCAGGAGGGAGGAAGAGTCCCAGGCTGGAGCCCCACACACCTTCCCTCCTCCGGGCACCTAGAGCAGAGGCAGCCCAGCTCTGTCCGCTGGATACCTCAGCAGAGTAGGTGAGTTCATGTAAATACAGTCTGGTCCCAAAGCCTCCTCCCAACCCTGGTCATCAGTAGCTGCCAGGGGAGAGCTCATTCACACCTCGCTTACAAATCATCATTTGAAATTCTAAGGTTGGCCAACACTGCCCAAGCCAATGCACCGACATTGTCAGCAAACACAACAGCTGGGTGAGGAAACCCGGCTTTGTCCAGACTTTCCAAACCTATTTTACTTTCTCAGGTACAAGTAGTTTTCATACGTTGTATCTGCTTTTAAAGTGTGTGTTAACGTTTCAATTTCCATTCAATTTGCAACCAATGACAACATTGGCAGCGCTGCATGTAACTACCTGACCACTGAGGGAGGGGGTGTTGGGGAAATTCGGGGAAGGGGGTGCACAGCCCCCTGGCTGGGGGGCGTATAGGGAATGCCCAGTTTCACTGAATTGAGTCTCCTACTGCAGCACCTCAGTAGGTTACATCAGAGAGGAGCTGCAGTGTCTAGGCAGTGGGATGCCTGTGCCTTTAAGAGCCCAGCCCTGGGAAGCCCATGCTGAGAGGTGCTGCCTGTGAGAGGGGAAATAAAAAAGCCCTCTGCTCCCACCCCCATGTTTGCAAACACTGGAGTCTCAGCCCACCGGGATAACTGTTACCCCTCTGCCCCTGCCTGTGCCAGGATTTAACCCTCTGGCAGCGCCTCCCTCTGGGCTTAACTCCGGCTCCTCCCCCCCTCCCTGACTTTGCCCTTCAGTCCCTCTCCTAACTCTGCCTCCAGCTGCTTGACCCCCCGACCAGTCAATTTCCACCCCCTGCTCAGACCCTGGCCACCCCCTCCTCTGATTTGCCCCCCTTTGCCCCTTTTCAATCCCTGTAAAATGTGGAGGGTGCTAGGTCCCATTCTCTGGAGGGAGGGCTGGGCGCCTGGCCCCTGCCTGCCCAGTGCTCAAAGTGCCCCATGATCTTGTGGATGTTTGCTGAGAGCTGCAGGGTCACCCGAAGGGGGAGAGAGACGCGGTTAGGAGGTGATGCAGCCAAGGGTGCCTCACCCAACACTGAGATGCAGCCACCTCTGGGGTGAGTTACACAAGTCAGGAAATGAATTTGGAACAAGAAACGCACTGAAAGGACCGAGGCAGCTGCAGGAGGTGGAGAAAACCAGAAAAAGCAGTATCCCTGGATCCCAGCCCTGCCCCTCCCCCAATCTACCCCCTAACCTCCACTCCCCTCCCACATGTGAGGGGAGAACCCAGGAGTCCTGGTCCCCAGCCCTTGCCCACCCCCATATTTTGATATGGCTCCATCCAACGGCTGCCCCCACAATTGCAGGGCAGTGCCATGGGGCACACCAGGGCCTGCCTGTTTGCACAGGATGGGCAATGCCAGTGCCCCAGGATGGGGAGAGAGGATGCTAAGGGAGAAGCAGGCAGCAGACAGCTCCCATGACAGAGAAAGAAACGCTAGGGGGTGCTGTGCTGCAAGGAGTGAAGGGGGTTGGCAGGGAATGGGAGGATCTTCCCTCACAGCAGGTGCATCTGTCTCCCTCCGAATTCCTCTGGCCACTGTCAGAAGACAGGAGGATACTGGGCTAGATGGACTTTGCCTCTGAACCAGTCTGGCCGCTCTTCTGTCTCCCTTGGCGCAGCAGTGACACCCAGTGGCCAATCAGGGTAACACACAGAATATGTCTCCCTTGGAGCAGCAGTGACACCTCGTGGTCATTCAGGGTAATGCACAGAAGGTGTTTCCCTTGGTACAGCAGTGACACCCAGCGGTCAGGTGGCGTAATGCACAGCGTGTGTCTGCCCTCTACGAGCAGTGACACCCACGGACCAGTCACGGTAAGGCACAGAGTGTGTTTCCCACCAGTCTGGGTAAGGCACAGAGCATGTTTCCCATGGAGCAGCAGTGACACCCAGTGACCAGCAGGGGTGGCATCAGACTCTTCTCCTTTAGTGGGGGACTGAGATGGGCTAGACAAAAAAAATTGGGGGGCTGTGCCCCCCATCACCTGGCCCCACCCTTCACGGGGGCCATGACTCTGCTCCTTCTCAGTTAAAGGCCAGGCTCATCTCCTCTCCCCCCGGCTAGGGTTTACAGCAATACAAACTTTATTAAAATAAAATAGTAAACAGGGTTTACTTTAAATATTCTAAATCTGTCCAAATTTTAGTACTGAATCCAAAGTTCTCTTAAAGATTCCGTCAGTAACCAAAACCTAAATGAAAAATTGAAACCAAAAACAAGGCTTAATTTAAAACCCAAACATTAAGAAAAACTTTGTTTGTAAAAATAAAAACTAACAAATGCTGTAAATTAATAATTTCAACATTTTATCAAAAAAAGTGTGTTACAGCAGAATGATAAAATAACATCAAATAAATAAGCATGACCACTAAAACCTCCTATAAAGGAATTGAGTCCTTGAATACTGGTCAAATCTGTATAAGATATGCAGAACTATGTCAAAACTGGTGTCGCAGGTCAGCCATTCAAATCCAGCAAATGTCAATTAAAAGCACCATTCCAACTAAAAAAACCAAAACAACCCAATAAACCAAAATGGTCACAGCCTGAAACAAACCTACACAGAAGCAAAATTAAACTATACCAACACAGGAACAAACGATGCAAATTTCTAATTCTAACTTCTTGTTTCTCCCAGGAGGAAGGTGTTTTGCACCCCAGTAACCAGGCTGTCACTGCAGTTTTCCTTTCACTAAATAAGATTTTTACCAACTATAAATTGCCCTCCAATTTCTCTAAGAGAAATTGAAATTGTATCTTTGCACTAATATCCCAAGTGTGCAAGTCCATCCCTCAGAGCAGCCCCACACCCTGAGGCCAGGGGAGAATCCCAGCTGGTTTGTGCATTTGTAACCCTGGGGCCTGAAGCTGATGAGAGAAAGGGAAGTGAGCCATCTTGGAGCTTTCCGATACCACCTGCGGGGAGCACAGGGATTTGATTGAGGGTACGTCTTCACTACCCGCCGTATCGGCGGGAAGCAATCGATTGCTCGGGGATCGATATATCGCATCTCATCTAGACGCGATATATCGATCCCCGAATGCGCTTATATCAATTCCGTAACTCCACCAAGCCGAACGGAGTTGTGGAATCGATAGGAGGAGCCGCGGACATCGATCCCGAGCCGTGAGGAGGATGAGTAATTTGATCTTAGATACTTCGACTTCAGCTACGTTATTCACGTAGCTGAAGTTGCGTATCTAAGATTGATTTTCCCCCATAGCGTAGACCAGCCCTCAGTGACATCCTGGCTAATTTTCACCTTGTTCTCTGCCAGCAGGCTCAACTGAAGAGCTCGGGAGTGACTTGACCATGGCAGCACCCTATTTACATATTAAAAGCTGGCATTTTGGGGCCAATGGGGTGAAATGTGAGTACTTTTGGGGTTGGGACCCACATGAGAAGGGATGTGGACAAACTGGAAAGAGTCCAGCAGAGGGCAATAAAAATGATTAGGGGACTGAGACACATCACTTATAAGGACCTATCCTGTATGTTAAGCTAAGGCAAAGTTAGCATATCTATATTGTGACCTTTTACTCAGAGAGGAAAATCAACCTTTATCATGTTACTTAAATAGATAAGTACCCATGCCTGTCTAAGACCTTTACCTAGACCAATCGACAATGGAGAATGGCATAGGGGTTTTTTCAGTGTTACACACACAGATTTAACAGGTACACCACAAGGTAACTTATGTGCATATGTACATGTCATCAACAAGCACAAACATACTAGCCTATGAAGTAAACGTACCCTAATGTTTTGTGGGAAAGGAATGAAATTTGGGCATAGGAGGAAGGATTTCCGGCCCTTGTGCCCTATAAAAGAGGTAACCCACCTCGCTAGAGCACTTTGCTCTATCATTCTGACTTACTTCCTCCACTCTCTCTCTATGTACTATCAGTAGGCTGTACTTGTTCTTAAACTTTAAGTTTCAAGGGAACTAGGCTAAGTTCGGTTTCCCTAAGTTGTTATTCTTTGTTTATTAGGTTTTGATTCTAAAGTTTAACATATTCAAGTAAACCCTAAGTAACACCAGCTTTTTCTAAGCACTGCATCTTTCAGTTAAGAATTGAGAAACCTGAACTGCAAGGCTGGTCCTGTGTCTCTTACCACCAGGTTATCAAGGAAGGCTGTGAGTATATTAACCAAAACTTTGTTGCATATAATGCCATATGTATCTTCTGAATAGCAGTAATGCAACTGTAACTTTGTAACTCAATTAAATTAAATTAAATGTAAGCTAATAAATTAAATTTTCATCAAATTATCCAAACTAATATTATTAGTGTAACCTAAATCAGGCTACATGGGACAGAGAGTTGGAGTGCAGAGGGATGAAGGCCCTGGCTCTGGGGGTGCAGACTCTGGGGTGGGGTTAGAATGAGACATTCAAGGTGCACTAGAGGACTCAGGGTTAGGATAGAGAATTGGGCTGTGAATGCTCTGGAATGAAACCAGGAAAGAGAAAATTAAGATGCCAAAGAGAAATCAAGCTGGAGCAAAAAGCAAAGAAGAAGTGTGCAATTTGAGCTCCAGAGGGAAGAAAAAAACCTCTGCCTGTCCCTCTTACCAAAGCATCTAAGAACCAGATGAGAGACATCTTACCCCCACTGCAACAACAATTCCAGTTGATCTAGACTGAGAAAGGAACTCTTCTTCTCTGCAGCACTAGCAAACCTGGACTGAGCCAGGAACACCTCATCCCCCCACCCCCTCTGGGGTTCCTGGCCTGGGACGTGGGAGGGGCTCCTCTCTTCTCCATTTGGGACATGGCGGGATGAGAGAAGTGACAGGGCTTTACGGGAAATCATTATTTGCCTGATTCATGTGCAAGTCCTAGTCCTTGTTAACCCAAACAAACCATTTATCCTGCATGCTGATGCCAGTGTGGAAGGTCTGGGAGCAGTCCCGTACCAGGAAGTGGAAGGAAATGTAAATCTGTAGGCTTTGCCAGCTGAGGACTGTCTGATAGCGAAACTCGCTATCCCATCCACCAGCTGCAGTTCTTGGTCTTGAAATGGGCCATCACTGAGAAATTTCGAGACTACTTGTGTGGTGCTCAGTTTCAGGTGTGGACAGAGAACAATCCACTGACTTATGTGTTAACAAGGGCTAAGCTGGACGCTACACAGCAGAGATGGGTGGCTACTTTTGCTAGTCATAACTTCGCATTCAATACCAATGAGTTGGTATAATAGAGAATGTGATTTATCAGGACCACCAATTCTTTGCTTGGGAGAGGATGGAA
>NW_022059974.1:0-29748 GCF_007399415.2 Gopherus evgoodei | reverse complement strand
CACCAGAAGGTTATTAGATAATAAATATAGACAACTGAGTCATTTCTTTACGGATTGTGTACAATACCCTCTAGTGACTGGACATGTTTAGTGCATTAAATCTCCTCTTTCACCACAATTTCTCTAACATTTATCCCCATTTAGTCTGTATATATATATATTTTAGCCTGGCTGTGTGAGGCATCATTTAAACAGTATTTTTAACAAAAAATTCTTGGATTGTGCTAGAGACTGAGGTTGCTGGTCGTCTTTTCCATATCAAATCCCATTCCTCTGCATACCTGCTTTTTAACTGTTCCTCATAGGTCAGGTTATCTAAACTTTTGATCATTTTTGTTGGTCTCCTCTGAACTCTTTCTAATCTGTCCACATCTTTCTTAAAGTGTGGCACTCAGAACCGGACACAGTACTCCACGTGAGGCCTTACCAGTGCCAAGTAGAGCAGGACATTTACCTCCCGTGTCTTACATATGACACTCTTTTTAATATACCCCAAATGATATCAACCTTTTTCGCAACTACATCACATTGTTGACTCATATTCCATTTGTGATCCACTCTAGTCCCAAGATCCTTTTCAGCACTGCCACCACCTAGCCAGTATCAGAGGGGTAGCCGTGTTAGTCTGGATCTGTAAAAACAGCAAAGAATCCTGTGGCACCTTATAGACTAACAGACGTTTAGGAGCATGAGCTTTCGTGGGTGAATACCCACTTCGTCAGATGCATGTAGTGGAAATTTCCAGGGGCAGGTATATATACGCAGGCAAGCTAGAGATAATGAGGTAGTTCAATCAGGGAGGATGAGGCCCTGTTCTAGCAGTTCAGGTGTGAAAACGAAGGGAGGAGAAACTGGTTTTGTAATTGGCAAGCCATTCACAGTCTTTGTTTAATCCTAAAATGATGGTGTCAAATTTGCAGATGAACTGAAGCTCAGCAGTGATTCCCCATTTTAAAAACATCAATCTTGATTTGAAAGTTGTCAGTGATAGAATTAACAATAGTAATTAATAATAAATGAAGTTAGATATTCAAAGGGGATTAATGGAGCTGGGCACTCCTCTCCTGTTGAAAGCCAATGGGATTTAGACACACAAATCCAGTAGGTTCCTTTGAATATTCCAGTTTATCTGGATAATGAGAGCACGCAGTTACTTAGTAATAGATCAAACAATATGAATAGTAGAAACTCACCTTCCTCACGCTATAGACCATTCATCACCTGCTGATGATGAGACTCCACCATGAGCAGGTCATTCGAGAATTCTCCTCTATAGCACCTTGTAGACTTTGCTCTGAACCAGGTGGTACTGGCCACTGTCAGGGATAGAATACAGGACTGAATGTTCAAAATGACTGACCCAGTTTGACAGTTCCTATGATAAGCAGATACTGTCAAAAAAAATTGTGGTGAATGTTGCACCCACATCAACTCATATGCATTTTATTTAGTTTTAATTACTCATTATTAAAGCTGGTCAAAAATGAAAATTATATTTTTGTGGGGAGCCTCATTCTTTTGTATTCATTGAAACATCCCATAATATTGCTTTTGAGTAGGGAGTTGGCAAAAAGATGAAACTGGAGACTAAAAAGTGTTTGGTTTTCAATAACCTTCTCTAGTAAAAATTCTACTTTATGGTAAATATGTTCTAGTTTTTGGAAAAGATTTCTGATTTTGAAAACTTTCCCCAAAAAACCTGAAAAAATATACAAAAAAGGTTTTCATCTCCAAGTTCTTATAAACAGTGCCAAAAACAGCTTCCCCCCACCGACAAACCAAATGCCATAGAAAAATTAATTCAAAATGAATTTTTTTCCATACTACAATTATTTTCAATGACAAGCAATTTTTCTTAAAAAGGTTGTTTTGACGGGAAGATATTTTTGAGCATCTTCACTAATTATGAATTATCCTCCAAATTGTAATTATTATCCCCATTGGAAGGCTGACAAACTGAGGAATGGAGCAGTGAAGGGACTGAACAAAGTCATGGGAATGGTTGGGATCAGATCTCAGGACACTTTGAACCCTAGCTTTTTAATAAATAATTAACTGAAAGTTGCACCTGATATGACAGGCCCATTATATTAGGTCTGACACAATCTCCGCCCCAGGGACAGGCAAAGGGTGGGAAGGAAAAGACAGCCCCGGAGATTGACTTTCCCAAGGTAACACAGCAGGTCAGTCTCAGGGCTAAGAATTGATACCAGACATCTGGAGTACAGTCCTGTGTGCCCGCAGTGTTTGCTTCACAATCTTTCCTCTAGACCCTGCTGCATCATTGTAATTCTGATTATTTTAGTTTCTGAAATCTCTTCAGAGAAGTAGAGGGCAAGAGAAATTAATTGTTGCCTCTGGACTGTTGAGGGCTCCAGGGGGTGAGTCCCACAGGCCCTTAGAAAACAGGCATAGATAAATCACCTTCCCGCAACACCAAAGTTTTTGACACACAGCTCATCTGCAGACAGCACAGATCTCAGTGTATTTCCAGCAGCTCAGCCTCAGTGCGGTGGGGGAATGGCCTCACAATACAGTGATGAGGGCATTAGAGAGAGAGATTGGTTGGTAGAGCAGTGTGTATGGGGCTAGAGAGAAAGGAGAAACCAATTGCTATATATAGCTGGAGGGGAAAAGACATCTCAGTCTGGGAGGATTCCACACAGACCAACACTGTAAGTTTGCCCTTGCAATGAAATATATTTGGGAGTTACAGAGTGGCTCTTTAATAACACAATTGTAAATGACAATATATATTTTTTTCAGTTTCACTCTTTGCTCAAGTTGAGCATGGGAAACTGAAGTAGTCCAAAGCAGTTACCTTAGAAAAGAAAGCAGAATATCCATGCCTCGGTTTCCTTCGCTTGGGAGTGGAGGAATCGATCAAATAGATACACATATATTTTTAGAATGGATTGAGGAGTGTACATGAAAATTGTGACAAACTCTATCAGTTCTTTGTTACTTTTCTCTATATATACATTAGTCTGTTGTTATTGCTCTTTGTCTGTACTTTTCTCTCTCAATTAGCTTGTTTTTACTTCTCTATCTGTCAGTTTGTGTTAGTTCTATGTTTCTCTCTCACTCTCTGTATCTGTTCTTTTCCTATTTGTGTTTGTTAGTTTGTTGTTACATTTATCTATCTACCTACCTATCTATCTACATCAGGTTTTGTCTAGTTCTACATTTATGGTTACTTCTGTCTTTTAGGCATTGAGTCTAGAGGGTTAGAGTAATGAGGACTAGGAGTGAGGACTCCTTGGTTCTATCCTCAGTTCTGGGAAGGGAGTGAGCTTTATTGCAGGGGCTGGCAAACTTTTTAGCTTAAGGACCGCATCGGGTTTCATAAATTGTATGGAAAGCCTGGCCCCCACCTCCTATCTACCCCCGCAGACTCCTGCCCCATTCACCCCCCTCCATTCACTGATGACCCGCCTGGAACCTCTACCCTGTCCAACCACCCCTTCTCTCTGTCCCCTGAGTGCCCCTGGAACCTCTGTCTCTGACTGCTCCCAGCCGCCCCATACAACCCCTCCTCCTTCCTGACTGCCCCCCGGGACTCCTGCTCCCATTTATCCCCCTGTTTTCCTTCCAACTTCCCTACCCCCTATCGAGAACCCTGCCCCTGACCACCACCCCAAACTCCTCACCCTCTATCCAACTGCCCCCCCCCCGCTTCCTACCTCCTTACTGCACTCCCTGGAGCACTGGTGACCGGCAGGGCTACAGTCGCGCTGCCCAGCTAGAGCTGGGCCATGCTGCCGCAGCCACCACCACACAGCTCAGAGCACCAGGTCAGACCCCACTTTGCAGATGCACTGCCCCAGGAGCTCACAGCCCTGCTGCCCAGACCATTTCTCCAGGGGATAAGGGACAGCAGGTGAGGGGCCGGGGCCTAGCCTCCTGGGCCAGGAGCTCAGGAGCCAGGCAGGACAGTCCCATGGGCCCGATGTGGCCTGAGGCCGTATTTTGCCCACCAGTGGTTTAGTGGGTAAGAGTAGTGGGGACTGAGAGCCAGGAATCCTGAGTTCTATGTGTGGCCCTGGGCAGAAATTCTGTCAAGGGTGGAAAGGAGAGGAGCCGGAACTGGGGTTTCTATTTCTGTCTCTCATAAGGACTCTGGGGCAGGCACCCTTCATAACATAAAGCTGAGTGGTTAGGGCACTCGGCTGGCCTGTGACAGACTCAGATTCAATCCTTCCCTCTGACTGATGATGAGAAGGGATTTGAATTCCTACTTTACAGGAGAGTGTCTTTACTCCCAGTCTCCTCCTCTAACCACTGCATCTCAGCCTCTCCTCTGCCATCAGGAATGACTGCTGCAAGTGACAATGGAAAGCCATTGGGCCAGCAAACGTATGTGAGAAATTCTCCTGCGTGGGGCACTCACCTGGTGTCTGGAAGAGCCAAATTCAAGTCAATGACTATTTAATTATTGATTCAAAGTGGAGCAGCTTCAACAGAAGAGACTGAGAAAGTCTCATTTCAGAACAATTTCCATTAGAATTTCAGCTAGAACAGGGGATGGGGCGTCAGGACTCCTGGGCTTTATTTTTGACTCGAGTTCATTGTGTAAATATGGCTGACTGGGTTCAGTCACCTCCATGCAAGATTCTGTTCTCATTTAGAGCAGTATAAATGGGGAGTAATTCCATGGCATGCAGTGAAATTACCTCACATTCACAGCAGTGCCCCGGCAGCAGAATCTGGCAAGGCAGTCCCTCAATTTACCTCAGTACACAGAGAGTAGTAACATTTATAGATTGTTATCCAGAGTTCGCCCACCTCTGGATGACAGAGGTATACAAATACCTCAAAAGGAATTGTTCCTATTTCTTCTCTCCATCATCCTGGAGTAAATCAGGAGTATCTCCACTGAAGGCCATTGAGATGATTCTATTTTCTCTCATCCCAGTGTAAATCAGGAGTAACTCTATTATTTTCTACTGTTTTCCCCATTCTCATTCCCATATTACACCAATCCTCACAAGATAAGGGTTTGACTCAAGGAAATTAAGTTGGTTTTCACAAAAGGAAAGTTATTTCACTAATCTAATCCTGGCCTTGCTCTTGTCTCCCCCCCCACCGCACCCCGGCACCATCACATGATGTCCTGAAAAAGAAAATGTCCAACCGAACCACAATGACCAAGTTCCTTCTCCTGGGATTCTCTGACGTTTGGGAGCCGCAGATTTTGCATTTTGTGGTGTTTCTAGTGATCTATCTGGCAGCCCTGATGGAGAATCTTCTTATCTTCATGGCTATAGCCTTCAACCACCACCTTCACACCCCCATGTACTCCTTCCTGATGAATCTGTCTGTCCTAGACCTTTGCTCCATCTCTGTCATTGTCCCCAGATCCATGGCCAACTCCTTCATGAACACCAAGTCCATTTCCTATGCTGGATGTGTTGCCCAAGTCTTTTTCCTCTTCTTCTTATTGGGAGCAAATTTTTTCCTTCTCACCATCATGGCATATGACCTATATGTCGCCATCTGCCAACCACTGTGCTATGAGACAATAATGAACAGCAGAGCTTGTGTTCAAATGGCAGCTGGTGCCTGGATCAGTGGGTTTCTCTACTCTGTACTACATACCAGGAACACGTTTGCATTGACGTTCTATGGAGACAACATGGTAGATCAGTTTTTCAGTGAGATTCCCCAGCTACTCAGGCTTGCCTGCTCTGACTCATATCTCAGTGAAGTTAGGGTTCTTGTCTTTAGTGCATGTTTACTCTTAGGCTGCTTTGCTTTTATCATTGTGTCATATGTTCAGATCTTCAAATCAGCGCTCCGAATACCTTCTGAGCAGGGCCGGAAAAAGCCTTCTCCACCTGCCTTCCTCACCTCACTGTGGTCTCCTTGTTTGTTTGCAGTGGGGCCTTTGCCTACCTGAAACCCACCTCCAGCTCCACATCTGCTCTGAATCTTGTGGTGACTGTTCTCTATTCTGTATTGCCACCAATAATGAATCCAATTATCTACAGCATGAGGAACAAGGAGATGAAAGCTGTCCTGAAGAGACTGACTGGGTGTAGGTAATTCACCAAGAATTAATCTGTCTTTATCTAATAAAAGTTTGCTTACTTAGTATCTGTTCATTAATGTCAGTTATATCCATATTTTGAACACAACCAGGTCTGATTCTGATCTCAGTTGCACCAATGCAAATCCAGATTAATTCCACTGATGTCACTGCTGCTGGGGTGATTTACACCAGTAGAAAATCTGGTCCAGTTGTTGAGTTAAATGTGTGCACATTGTGTGCACGAGAGGAATCAGACTTTCATTCTGTGCCAAAATAATATCCGTTATATTGCTTGGCCACGTGCACCCATTCCATGGCCACTGAAAATAATAATTGGAGTTGTCTTGCTTGTGTGCATAAATCAGGAGTGGCTTCGTTGGAACCAAAGGAATCAGACTGGTGTAACACTGGGGTATGTGAGAAGACATTTCGGGTAGATCTTCAGGATATCAGTGTAGTTCCATTGACTCTGGTGGCACAAAAGCAATTTGCAGCATCTGTGGATTTGACATACTGCCTCCAATGGAGCTGTATATCCATTGCCACCAGCTGGGGACTCGGCCCATGGTCTTATAAACCACCATTTGTGGTCTAACCATTAGAGGGGAACAAGGAGCCAGACTGTGTTAGCCTGGCTCACGTGTACATTTGGCCATGTGAGAAATGGAGAGACTGGTTAAAAATTTCCAGAGAGGTTTCTAATCACCCGTTGGGCAATGTTCTGGAGCAGCCTCCTAATAGGAGTTGTGGGAGGCAAACAACTGAATTCGTTTGGAGAGCGAGATGGACACTTGTCTGAGTGGGATTGTATGATGGGGCTGCTTGTGATGGTGGGGGGCCAGGCTCAACAGTCCTGGGGCTCATTTGTTGCATATGTCTTATGGTCCTAAAAGCTCATACTTCAGGGTTTCATCTGGCCACTGGCAGGTGTCAGGAAGGGATTCCTCCAACCCACCCAGTGTATTCTGGGAGATTTTTTTTTAATCTCTGAAGCATAGGGCAGCCCTAGTTGGAGATGGGCCAATGAGTGGGATGTGCCAGGGCTCTGAGGTGTCACTGAGCCATTCTCTCTCACTTGGGAGTTTGGCTGTCTTGGTCTTGCCCACATGCTGTAACTGATCACTATGTGGGGGTTGGGAATTTTTCCCCTGGTCAGATTGGCAGGGACCTTGGGGGAGGTGGGGTTCACATTCCTCTTTAACGTGTGGTGTGGGTCACTTTCCACGATTATCTGGATTATCTCCATCATTTCCCTGCCATTGCGGGGCCTTCAGGCATTGGTGCCCCTCGGTCTCTCTTATGGTCTGCCAGTGGCACAGAACTGTCTAGTCTCCTGAGGGCTGTGACACTTTGATCTAATTTCAGTTGTTGGGTTTGGTCTGTGGGGGCCAGGTGGTGTTGTCATAGAGCAGGTCAGACTGGATGATCTGGTCGTTCTTTCTGGCCTTGAACTCTATGACTCTATCCTGACATGGAGGACAGGTGGACTTGAAGGAGATCAAGAGGACCAGACCTCTTGCTCTAGCACCATATCTGGTGTGCAACACTGCTGCCAGATTTAGCACTAACACATGTATGTCCATGACAAGTGTTAGTCTATAGATAGTCAGGCCTGTCGCAAAGGCCTGTACTTTGAGAATTTAAGTGTATTTTTATCACTTAACTAGTTATAGAGGTATAAAAGAAAGAATCAAATCACTGTCTGCCAGTGTAAGGGCCTTCTCTTACTGTGACAGTCTGAGGCCCTGTTTTTAGGCTAAGCCTTTGGCTAAGCAGCAGAGGCAGCTGGGAAGCAAATGGTCACATCCTCGCATTCCAAACTAGTCACATTGAAATAAGGCAATCCAATCTATCACCTCCAGAGAAGGGAAAGAGCCTAGAAGATGTAAAAGGAAACTTAGTTTGATAGCATCTTGTCTGCCAAGAACTGTCTTATCAATAGCTGGGATGTGAAATTCTCATTTCTGTATTGTTCTATGACTGTAGTCTCCACTTCCCTATTGTTTGTCTGTAAAATCTCTGTCTGGTTCTGTGATTGTTTCTGTCTGCTCTATAATTAATTTCGTTGTGTGTAAACCAATTAAGATGATGGGATATAATTGGTTTAATAATCATGTTACAATGTGTCAGGATTGGTTAGTTAAATTTCAGTAAAATGATTGGTTAAGGTATAGCTAAGCAAAACTCAAGTTTTACTAGATAGTCTGCAGTCAATCAGGAAGTAAAGGAGAGAATGGGAACAGGGAAGGGGATGGGGGACTTGGAATCATGTTTTGCTAAGGGTGGGAATGGGAACAGGGACACAGGCAAGGCTCTGTGGTGTCAGAGCTGGGAAGGGGGACACTGAAGAATGAGACTGGAATCATGCTTACTGGAAGTTAACCACAATAAACATTGAATAGTTTGCACCTTTGGACTCCAGGTGTTCTTGCTCTCTGTTCCTGTGAGAAGGACCAGGGAAGTGAGTGGGTGAAGGAATAAGCCCTCTATCAAAAAGGTAAAGGCTCAGTCAACATACCAGGATCCTGTGCCCCCAGCCAACATAAAGATGCCCCCTCCCCGACTTCTCCTTTTATATATTGATAGAAACAAATTACATAATACACCCCAGATGTTGTTAATTACCAGCCCTACAACTTGAACCTGTTGGGTCAAACAAAACATCCTCATCCATTATTCTGTCCTCCTCTCCTTATTTTACAAGGGGTCAGTGTGCTCCTGTATCATCCCTTGGAAATTTGTTTATGAGGTTATTTGAGAGCTCTGGGTGTTCTTGTACCATCCTCTCCAGTCAAGAATGTGCTTACTTGGTAAGTCAATACCTGGGGTGTTACTATTCTGCCAAGGTCAAGTCTACTTCATTTTGCAGTGTTTGGTTCATACTATTACTTATGCCTAGGACTCTGGCAAAGCCTATACTGTCTGCAGCTGAACCTTGGCTATTGCCTTTGTCCTTCCCTCCACAGCCATCACATGATGTACTGAGGAAGAAAATATCCATCCAAATCAACAGGCCTGATTTCCTTTTCCTGGGATTCTCTGATGTTCGGGAGCTGCCAATTTTGCATTTTATATTGTTTCTAGGGATTTACCTGGCAGCCTAGATGGGGAATATTCTCATCATCACACCCATAGCCCTCAACCACCATCTTCACACGCCCATGTATTTCTTTCTGATGAATCTGTCCATCCTAGACCTCGGCTCAATCTCTATAGTCATCCCCAAGTCTATGGCCAGTTTCCACTTGAGCACCAGGGCCATTTTGTATTATGGATGTGTCACCCAAGTCTTCCTTTTCCTTTTCTTTGCTACAGATGAGATTCTCTTACTGATCGTCATGCCGTAGAACCGATACGTCATCATCTGTCAACCACTGCACTGTGAGACAGAGAGCTTGTGTCCAAATGGCAGCCAGTACCTGGATCAGTGCAGTTCTCAATTCTGCACTGCCCACTGGGAACACGTTTGCAGTAATCTTTTGTGGAGAAAATGAGATGGATCAGTTCTTCTTTGAAACCCCCAGCCCCTCAAACTTATTTGCTATGACTCATATCTCAATGACTCTGGGGCTATTGCCTTTAGTGTGTACTTTGCCTTAAGTTGCTTGGTTTTTATAATTGTGTTACATGTTCTGATCTTGAAAACAGTGCTGAGAATCCCCTCTGAGCAGGACCAGCATAAAGCCTTCTTCACCTGCCTCCCTCACTTCATTGTGGCCTCTGTGTATTGGTTTGCACTGCCAGATTTGCCTATATTAAAGCCACCTCCAGCTCAATCTCAGGATGGCTGTTTTTTATTCCGTGGTGTGTCCCATGATGAATCCAATCACTTAGAGCATGAGGAAAAAGGATATCAAAGCTGCCCTGTAGAAAATGATTGCGTCAAGGCTATTCTCCTTAAAATAAAATGACCATATTTCTCTCATGACCATCATCTCATTCTGTTTCTTAAAAAATATAATTAACTGTTGACATTATTCTCTCCATGAGAACATAATATGTAATCCGTTTATACACACTGAGGAATTTACACTGGTATATATCTAGAAAAACTCCATTCAGGTCAATGGAGTTCCTATAAATTTACACTTCTATAAATAAGATCAAAATCTATCTATCTGTTTATGTAAGAACAAAAGAATGGCCATACTGGGTCAGACTAAAGGTCCATCTAGCCCATTATCCTGTCTTCACACACTGGCCAGTATCAGATGCTTCAGAGAGAAAGAACAGAACAGGACAATTATTGAGTGACCTATTCTGTGCTGTCCAATCCCAGCATCTGGCATTCAGAGGCTTAGGGACATCCAGAGCACGGGGTTGCATCCCTGACCCTCTTGGTTAATAGCCATTACTGGACCTATCCTCAATGAACTTATCCCTGTCTAGCTATCCATCCATCCCCATAGATACCCCTCCATCTATTGATCAATCGATCAGTCTGAGGTTTTTTACTGTCACCTGTCACCATGGTGTCAGAGCACTTTCCACATAAAATCAGTTACCATATCAAAGTCACACATTATGTCTCTATCTCTTCTCCTTTCTTCAGAGTGGGGAGTAAACATTCTGCCCCCGCCGCGGCACTGAGGCCGGAGGAGTTCTCTGCCCCCACTACTGACACAGGGCTGGAAGAGCTGTCAGCCTCCATCATGGCCATGGGGCTAAAGGTGTCAGCTGCTGCCCGCAGCGGCAGAGTTCTTTTGCAATTATGAACATCTGGCTTTAAAGAATAAATTGCTTAGATCCCGAGGGGTTGGTTATAGTGAGGATGTACTGTATTTGGCTGGTTGGCTGATTTCTTTCTTTGTTCCACATGCTTTTGGAAAATGTGGGTGGGGGTTTGGGCAAGTTAGGTATGTTTGATTAGATGGAAGTATCCATTTGATATCATAAAGTAGTGGGTACTACCAGAATAGGTCCCGTATTGAGCACATGCCTATCTTCCACTGGTTTGTAGTTCACTAGCAGAGACAGGAGCCTCCCTGATGAGACTTAGGCATCTCTCTCTGAGCTAGCACACACTCCTCTCCTCGGCATCTCCCAGAGTCTTTAGAGTTAGAAAACTTTTCCTAATCTCTAACCTAAATCTCCTTGCTGCAGATTCAGCCCATTACTTCTTGTCCTATCTTCAGTGGACATGGAGGACAATTGATCACCATCCTCTTTTTAACAGCCCGTAACATAGTTGAAGACTGTTATCAGGTCCCCACTCAGACTTCTTTTCTCTTCCCAGTACGGCAACTGCCACTGACAAAATGATCAAAGAGCAGCAACATTCCTTGTGGCATATGCTAAACCATGTAATGGGACACAAATACCATAAGGCTCAGAACTTCAAATCTATCAAATTCCTGAAGTCGCTTTGAAAATTCCCTTCAATGGGACTGGACGTCCAATTCACCTTGGCAGCTTTTACCAAGGCCAGTACTGCATTCTCCATCTCTTGATGTCTTCAGATCAAGACTGAATGCTCTACTGGAACATGCGCTCATCAAACATAAGTTATGGGCTCAAGACAGGTGTAAATGTCCTGTGACTGATAGGAGGTCAGAAGACTCAGACTGGGTGAGCTAATGGTCCCATCTGGCCTGAAATCCTATGAATATTCTGCAAAAATTTCCATTGATGGGACCTAAGGTCCAGATTTCTTAGGGACATTTAAAATTCTAGACTAAAGCCTGTTTTCAGTCTCTTGGTTGTTTGGTCCTTAATTAAGAGCCCTAGAGAACTAAATCCTTCTTTTCACCTGTAAAGCAAGTGCACTTCTCCAAGGCACTGTGTCTGACAGTTAACCTGGTGGCATCCTGTCTAGGAAGAATACAGGGCGTTGGTCTAAGAGCAGAGCTGTGATTTTAAAGAGTTCGGAGGAGTTAAATGCAAGTTCCCAAGGACTCCTTTAACTTTATTAGGCCCTACTCCAGAAGGGAGCCACACTGTTTACTGTTGGACAATATACCCACCACCAGCACCTCTGGGAAAGAATGAAGGAGATCTGGTTTGTTGGAACATATTCCTGGCGGAGGAGGTATCTAAGAATCTGTGCAGAAGCTGTTGGGGGTGGCGGGAGGGTTGAGGTAGCTGGCCATTCATTTGGTTTTAATCCAGATAATCAGCATTTTGTGTGACTTGTCCCCTGTCTGGTACTGAGACAAAACCAGATGTGGTTTTGTCCAGTGTCACAGACGAGAGTTGAATGCAAGGTCACAGTGGCTGGCAGGGACATGCAGGCAGGGGCGGACCCACAGCTTTCCCAGAAGTACCAGAATATCTGGTGTTCTCAGGAACTCTGGGTGAGGAATCTGCTCTGGGCCGTGGGAGGAGGAATCTCAAAGAAGAGAGACCAAGAGCATTCGTGAGGTGAATAGCTGTGAGAGGAGAGGGAAGGGATTAGGGGTTGAGGTTGTTTGGAGGTGGCAGAGGGAAGGAGATACCCAGAGACTAAAGAAAGAGCATTCAGGGGATGGAGGATGCGGCAGAGGCTGGAGTCAAAGGGCCTCAATCTCCTCTCCCTGAAACCATAGATACTCCAGTGTAACACCATGGAAATACCCTGAGATGAATGACAGTGGAATCTGCCCCATTGACTCCAGTTTTCTGCAATTTTTTTCTGAAAATGTTTGGTTCTCACTTGTCTAAACATGAACAATTGGAGATTTTTGGGATGTCTATGAAAACAATTTCTCTTTTTGGATTAGAAAACCAAGTCTAATAGACTCTAGATGTTTGATTGACTTAAAGCTTTAAAGAGTTCCAAACATAATTCATATTTTATGTTCTTAAATTAGCCCTGTATATTAATAGTCTAACATATTTAATTGAAATGGCAAACTTACTGATCTGGTCTTTGTTGAATTTTTTCCATCTTGCGATGCATTTGAGCCTCCAGTGTTAGGACTCATTGGTTATATCTATCTATCTATCTATCTATCTATCTATCTATCTATCTATCTATGCACCCACTGTCAGAATAGTGAGGTTCTCTCTTTCTCTCTCTCTCATGCTCCCACCACTGTATTATCCAGCAGCCGTTGCTATGTCCCTTTGCTGGATGTCCTGAGTTGCTGGGTCTTTCTGTAGTTCCTAGCACACAGGGATCTACTCCGCAGATGGGTGCTCCCTGTTCCCCACCTTAGGCAGGCTTGGCTGAGAGGTGATGGACTAAATGGGATGAGGGACTGAAAGCCCCTCTAGCTCTAGAGAGGGCCAGGCAGAGGAAGGAAGAAAGTGGTGTGGGAAGGAAGTGGTGGCCAGGGCTGGCCAAAGGAGAAAAGCAGGAGAGAATGTCTGGTGTTTTGAGGTGGGATAGAAGGAAACAGGGGTAGAAGGCTGTTCCTTGGGTCTGGGGTCATGTCAGGGGAGTGGGTCTGAGCAGAAGAGGGGACTCATGTGCCAGAGGGGTTCAGCCAGGATCTCTGAGGAAGCTGAGTCAGGAACTCCAGGTGGGAAATTGACTCTGGGTTAAGCATTTTTTTTTATTTTTATCAGTTTAAATTTTAACAGTTACAGGAAATTTTGAAGGGGGTCAGATAATAGTTATTTAATGATAGTACATGTTGAGATTCAAAAAGTTAAAACTTGAGAACTGTGAAAGCACAATGTTTCAACATGATGTCAAAATATACAAAGTCAATATCCTTAAATCAAACACATATAAGTTCTCAAGCAGCATTTTTCTTACTTTGTCTCACTGGAAATGTTGATTGTTGAAGGAAATATTTGTTCGCTGGTTTGTGTGTGTATGGTGAAATCAACATTTGCCAATATTTACTGATAAAAATCTAATTCTTCCAAGACTACTTATAGAGGTAGCAATGGAAAGAGCATTGCATAGACAAGACAAAACCATAACAGTGAGCTATTCGTTTAGTTTTCCTAAAACATTAAAGCTGTTGTTTGCATTGTGCATAATTCTCATTCAAATGTTGCACGTGAATAAGGAATAGTAACCAGACTCATTTAAAAAAAAAAATCTTGAAGTCCTTGATCTATATTGTCCTCTCCATTATACCAGTTTTATGCCACCATAGCTCCACTGATTTCAGTGAGGATACACCACTGCAAAACTGGTACAATGGGGTGGACAGATTCACTCTAACTTTACTCAGGCAAAATTTACAATGGAGGAAATTCTAATCTCGGGGATGAAGCCAAAATAACTCCAATGACTTCAGCTTTACTCTGGTCTTATTGAGATCCCAGTTTCACCCAACCAGAGTCTTGTTTGATTAAACTCAAAATTTGGCGCCTAAATAGGCTTGTTCCGCAATTTGTAACTATAGATAAATACATCAGCTGCAGATATTCCAAACCCAGTTGTCTTCTCTCACATACCTTGGAGAAAGGCAAAAATGCTACCCAGAAATATGGACCTGGACACAGCATATGGTGTGAATATTCCTCTAATTCACAACAGGCATCTGACCCCAAAGCATCTCAAAGGTGTTAAGAAGAATAAGCCACCACACTGCTTTGGCCTCACTCTAGGAGAAGGCAGGCCCTGTGCAGATGTTGCAGAGCTGCCACTTTCCCACCAAAGATAGGTAAGAATAATATTGGGTGTGTTCTGAGGGCAATATAAATAAAAACTGTCATGTAGGAGAAATGACATCAGCCCCACACATTCCTCAAATGTCACTGTGATGGATGTAGTTCAGACAGAAAGTTCAAGGCAGTGGGGCAACAGATTATGTACAGGAATAAAGAGATAGATCATGCAAGGGTCTCAGCAGCAAGAAGTCAGAAGATTTCTGATGGGTTCCCATGTTTCCATTTCAGTGCAGGGGAGCAGGTAGTGCAAGTGGTTTGTAGACACCCACCCCCACACTCTGTGCATTGCCAATTCTCAGCCCAGAGAATTTGTGGGAACTGATGCCTTGGCCCTCAAAGTGATTTGTTCTCATTTACAAACTCACATCTGGTTCCTTGTTTTGTAACGTCACTATGCACAGTACCCCATCTAAACTGGGACATAAAGGTGTTGTGTTTGTGTGTGAGAGCTGGTGCGTGTGTGTCTATGATTGTTTTTGTGTGGGGGAAAGAGTCTGATTGGTGTATTTAGGCTGGTGTGTTAGAGTGACTGATTGCATGTTGGATGGTGTATGTGTGCCTGCTTGTGCGACGTGTGATTGAGCATCATGGTGTGTGTGTGTGTGTGCAGAGGGAAACCTTCTCATAGTTTCAGAGGGATAGCCGTGTAAGTCTGAGCTAGAGTTACTATGATGCGGTGTGCAGTTACTGGTGAGAATATGCTTCAGGTTGGCAGGTTGTCTGTGGGCGAAGACTGGCCTGTCACCCAAGGCCTGTGAAAGTGTGGGATCATTGTCCAGGATGGGTTGTAGACCCCTGATGATGCGTTGGAAGGGTTTTAGCTGGGGACTGTATGTGATGGCCAGTGGAGTCCTGTTGGTTTCTTTCTTGAAAGAAACCATAGTAATTCTAGCTCAGGAACCAATCCATGCACAAACCTCAATGCCAACTCTGCCCACATATCAACACCAGCGACACCATCACAGGACCTAACCAGATCAGCCACACCATCACCGGTTCATTCACCTGCACATCCACCAATGTAATATACACCATCATATGCCAGTAATGCCCCTCTGCTATGTACATCGGACAAACTGGACAGTCTCTACGGAAAAGGATAAATGGACACAAATCAGATATTAGAAATGGCTATATACAAAAACCTGTAGGAGAACACTTCAATCTCCCTGGCCACACAATAGCAGATCTTAAGGTGGCCATCCTGCAGCAAAAAAACTTCAGGACCAGACTTCAAAGAGAAACTGCTGAGCTGCAGTTCATCTGCAAATTTGACACCATCAGCTCAGGATTAAACAAAGACTGTGAATGGCTTGCCAACTACAAAACCAGTTTCTCCTCTCTTGGTTTTCACACCTCAACTGCTAGAAGAGGGCCTCATCCTCCCTGATTGAACTAACCTCGTTATCTCTAGCTTGCTTCTTGCTTGCATATATATACCTTCCCCTGAAAATTTCTACTACATGCATCCGACGAAGTGGGTATTCACCCATGAAAGCTCATGCTCCAAAATGTCTGTTAATCTATAAGGTGCTACAGGATATTTTACTGCTTCCCGTATTTGGGACCCTCCTTCTAGATGGTGCTGGGGTTGCCTCTTGCACTGAGGTTACCTCTCCGGGGAAGGGAACTCTAGTTGCTAGGAAAAGGCAGGTGTTAGGAATGGGAAATTTGATCACTAGAAACGTAGATAGCTGGGTTTGTGATGACCGGGAGAACCGTCTGATGACTTGCCTGCCTGGTGCGAAGGTTGTGGATCTCTCGAGGCATCTAGATAGATTTCTAAGTAGTGCTGGGGGGGGATCTGGTGGTCATGGTACATGTAGGTACCAATGGACATAGGGAAGGATAGAAGAGATGTCCTGGAAGCCAAATTTAGGCTTCTAGGGAAGAGACTGAAATCCAGGACCTCTATGGTGGCATTCTCAGAAATGCTCCCAGTTTCACGCGCAGGGCTAGGTAGGCAGGAAGAGCTACAGAGTCTCAATGCGTGGATGAGACAATGGGGTAGAGAGGAGAGGTTTACATTAATTAGGAACTGGGGAAACTTTTGGGATGGGGGGATCCTATACAGGAGAGATGGGCTCCATCTAAATCAAAGTGGAACCAAACGGCTGGCACTAAACATTAAAAAGGTTGTAGAGCAATTTTTAAACTAGGATGTTACAGGTGAATATACTTTGAGCACTGAATAAGAGGTAACCAAATATCTAAGTATCTATCTGTCCTCTGTCTATTTTGCTGAATATGTAACTTTCCATTTGCAGCAGTTGACAAGAAGTTGAGAGGAAGGGGGGGACGGGGAGGAAAAAAACATGGGGAAATAGATTTACTTTCTGTAATGACCCTTCCACTCCCAGTCTTTATTCAAGTCTAATTTAATGGTGTCCATTTTGCAAATTAATTCCAGTTAAACAGTCTCCCTTTGGAGTCTGTTTCTGAAGTTTTTTAGTTGTTGTAATATTGCAACATTTAGGTCGATAATCGAAAGACCAGTGAGACTGAAGTATTCTCCAACTGGTTTTTGAATGTTATAATTCCTGACGGCTGATTGGGGTCCATTTATTCTTTTACGTACTTTTTTCTTGGCCAATGTACATGGGAAAGGGAAATTGCTGGCACACGATGGCATATATCACATTAGTAGATGTTGTAACTATTTCAACTATTCCAACTACAGCAAGTTGTAACTATTATCCCCATTGTAGGGATGACAACTGAGGAATGGAGCAGTGAAGAGACTGAACAAAGTCAGAGGAATAGTTGGGATCAGATCTCAGGATACCTTGGACCTTAGCTTTTTAATAATTAATTAATTAATCAATTAATTAATTATCTAATAGTTGAACCTGACATAAGAGGCCCATTTTACTAGGGAAGACATAGTCTCTGCCCCAGGGACAGGCAAAGGGTGGGAAGGAAAAGATAGCCCCAAGGATTGACTTTCCCAAGGTAACACCGCAGGTCAGCAGCAGGGTGACGAATTGATGACAGACATCTGGAGTACAGTCTGTGTGCCCGCAATGTTTGCCTCACAATCTTTCCTCTAGATCCTGCTGCCTCGTTGTAATTCTGATTATTTTATTTTCTGGAAACTCTTCAGGGAAGTAGAGGGCAAGAGAAATTAATTGTTGCCTCTGGGCTGTTGAGGGCTCCAGGGAGTGAGTCTCACAAGCCCTTGGAAAACAGACATGGATAAATCAACTTCCTGCATCATCAGCCTTTTTGACACACAGCTCATCTGCAGACAGCACAGATCTCAGTGTATTTCCAGCAGCTCAGCCTCCGTGCAGTGGGGGAATGGCTTCTCATAGTACAGTGGTAAGAACGTTAGATAGAAATATTGGTCGATAGAGCAGTGTGTATGGGGCTAGAGAGAGAGGGGGAAACAAATTGCAGTCTGTAGCTGGGGAGAAAAGACATCTCAATCTGGGAGGATTTCACATTGACTGGCACCATAAGTTTGCTCTTCCAATTAAATATATTTGAGAATTACACAGTGGCACTTTAAGGATGAAATTGTAAGTGACAACAGTAAGTAATTTTTTTTTTATAGTTTCATTCTTAGCTCAATTTGGGTATGGGAAACTGAGGCAGTACGAAGACTTTACCTTCAGAAAGAGAGGGCAGAATATCTGTGCCTCAGTTTCCTTCTATTGAGAGTGGGGAAATTGATGAAATTGACAGACAGTTTTTTAGAATGGATTAAGGAGTTTACATCAAAGTAGTCCAAAAATTGTGATAAAAACTATCAGCTCATTGATACTTTTCTCTCTGTATATATTAGTTTGTTGTTATTGGTGTCTGTCTGTCTCTTTGTACTTTTCTCTCTCAGTTAGTCTGTTTTTACTTCTCTATCTGTTAGTTTTTGTCAGTTCTGTATTTCTCTCGCACTCTCTTTATCTCTTCTTTTCTTAATTGTGTTTCTCTATTAGTATGATCTATCTATCTATCTATCTAATTTGTGTCTAGTTCTCAGTTTATTGTTACTTCTGTCTATTAAAAGGCTTTAGGGGCGGTGGTTGAATCAAGTGGGTTAGAGTAGTGGTGACTAGGAGACAGGACTCCTGGGTTTTATCCCCAGCCCTGGAAAGGGATTGGGGTCTAGTGGGTAAGAGAAACAGGGACAGAGAGCCAGGCCTCCTGAGTTTTATGTATGGCTCTGAGTGGAAATTCAGTCCAGTGTGCAGAGGGGAGGAACCAGATCTGGGGGTTCTATTTCAGTCTCTCATAAGGACTGTGGGACAGGCACCCCTCATAACTTGGAGCTGAGTGGTTAGGGCACTCTGCTGGCTTGTGATAAATGCAGGTTCAATCCCTCCCTCTGACTGATGAGGAGAAGGAGTTTGAATTCTCACTTTACAAAAGGGTACCTGAGCCACCAGACCAGGGGTAGGCAACCTATGACATGCGTGCCAAAAGTGGCAAGCAAACTGATTTTCAGTGGCATTCACAGTGCCTGGGTCCTGGCCACTGGTCTAGGGGGCTCTGCATTTTAATTTAATTTTAAATGAAGCTTCTTAAAAAATTTAAAAGCCTTATTTACTTTGCATAGAACAATAGTTAGTTCTATATTACAGATTTATAGAAAGAGACCTCCTGAAAAAGTTCAAATATATTACTGGAACGCGAAACCTTAAATTACAGTGAATAAATGAAGACTTGGCACAGCACTTCTTAAAGGTTGCCGACCTCTGCGCTAGGCTATGGCCTGTTTTGAAATGAGACTGTCTCAGTCTCTCCTGTTGAAGCTGCTCCACTTTGTACGAACAATTAAATAGTCACTGGAGCAAGGACTTGAACTCTTCCAGACATCAGGTGAGTGCCCCAAGTAACATGCTGGAGAATCATTCTCACTTGTATTCATTAGCCCAATGATTCTACACTGCAGCAGTCATTGCTGTTGGCAATGGAGAGTCACTGGGACAGAGGATGAGATACAGTCTGATGCAGTCATTAGAGGAGGGGACTGGGAGTCATGACACATCACTTTTGTTCCCAGCTATGGGAGGGAGTTGAGTCCAGTAGGTAGAACCAGAACTCCTGGCCTGTATTTTCAGCTCTGGGAGAGGTGTTGGATTTACTGGGTTAGTGCAGGGGGCGAACTGGGAGTCAGGACTCCTGTGTACTCTTCCAAGTCTGGGAGAGAGTTTAGTTGAGTGGTTAGAGATGCAGGAGGGGAGCCAGAAAGTCTGTCTCTCACAGTGAGCTTGGAAATCTGGCTAGAATGGCGGCCAGGGCATCAAAGCTCCTGGGCTGTATTCCTAACTCGAGTTTACCATATAATTATGACTGGGTTGAGTCACCTACATGTGAGATGCAGCTCCAGTTTAAAGCAGTATAACGTGGAAGTAATTCCATGGCATGTAGTGAAACTACCCCACATTTGCAGCAGTTCCCCTGACAGCAGAATATGGCCAACCAGACCCCCAATTCCCCTCGATAAACTGAGGATAGTAACATTTATACACTGTTATCCAGAGTTCGCCTACCTCTGGGTAACAGAAGTATACAAAAACCTCAAAAGCAATTGTTTCTATTTCTCCTCTCCATCACACTGGTGTAAATCAGGAGTAACTGCACTGGAGTCCATTGAGCTGATTCTATTTTTC
This sequence comes from Gopherus evgoodei, assembly GCF_007399415.2. Classification (NCBI taxonomy): domain Eukaryota; kingdom Metazoa; phylum Chordata; order Testudines; family Testudinidae; genus Gopherus; species Gopherus evgoodei. The sequence goes on along the minus strand of NW_022059974.1, from coordinate 9,555 downwards.
TCACCCCAGTGTAAATCAGGAGTAACTCCACTGGAGTCACTGGGGCTGTTTTCCCCATCCTCATTCCCATATTACACCAATCTTCACAAGCTAAGGGTCTGACTCAAGGAAATTAAGGTGGTTTTCACAAAAAGAGAGATATTTTTACTGATCTGATGTTTTCCCTTGTTTTCTTCTCTCCCTCCGCAGACATGAAACAATGTCCTGAGAAAGAAAATGTCCAACCAAACCACCTTGACCGAGTTCCTTCTCCTGGGATTCTCTGAAGTTCGGGAGTTGCAGATTTTGCACTTTGTGGTGTTTCTAGTGATTTACCTGGCAGCCCTGGTGGGGAATATTCTTATCTTCACTGTTATAGTCTTCGACTACAACCTTCACACCCCCATGTACTTCTTCCTGATGAATCTGTCCATCCTAGACCTTGGCTCCATCTCTGTCATTGTCCCCAAATCCATGACCAACTCCCTCATGAACACCAAGTCCATTTCCTATGCTGGATGTATTGCTCAAGTCTTATTCCTCGTCTTCTTGGTGGGAGCGGATTTTTCCCTTCTTACCACCATGGCATATGACCGATATGTTGCCATCTGCCAACCACTGCACTATGAGACAATGATGAACAGCAGAGCTTGTGTCCAAATGGTAGCTGGTGCCTGGATTGGTGGAATTCTCAACTCTGTACTACACACTGGGAACACGTTTGCATTGACCTTCTGTGGAGGCAACATGGTGGATCAGTTCTTCTGTGAGATCCCTCAGCTACTCAAGCTTGCCTGCTCTGATTCATATCTTAGCGAAGTTGAGGTTCTTGTGTTTAGTTCGTGTTTAGTCTTAGGCTGTTTTATTTTTATCACTGTGTCGTATGTTCAGATCTTCAAATCAGTGTTGAGAATCCCCTCTGAACAGGGTCGACATAAGGCCCTATCCACCTGCCTTCCTCATCTCACTGTGGTCTCTTTGTTTGTTTGCACTACCATTTTTGCCTACCTGAAACCCACCTCCAGCTCCCCATCTGCTCTCGATCTTGTGATGGCTGTTCTCTATTCTGTATTGCCACCTATCATGAATCCAATTATCTATAGCATGAGGAACAAGGAGATGAAAGCTGCCCTGAGGAGACTGACTGGGTGTAGGTAATTCACCAATAATTCATTTCTGTCTTTATCTAATAAAAGTTTGCTTACTTAGTATCTGCTCATTAATGTCAGTGATTTCCATGACCAGACAGCTTGCACACAACCGGGTCTGATTCTGATGTCAGTTGCACCAAAGCAAATCCAGATTAACTCCCTTGATGTCAATGCTGCTGGGGTGATTTACACCAGTAGAAAATCTGGTCCAGATGTGGAGGTAAATGGGTGTAAATTGTGTGTGCAAAAGAAATCAGACTTTCATTCTGTGTGAAAACAATACCCGTTACACTGCTTGGCCACTAGCTCCCATTCCATGGCCAGTGAAAACAATGATGGGAATTGTCTTGATTGTTGTCCCTGCCTGCAGGTATATGGGATCTTGGGGAGCAATTACCACACAGGTGGGGTGCAAAATAAACTTTATTAAGAAAATGCAAAAACAGGGAAAATTTAATAGTGAGGGGTATGGGGTTTGTTAAGGTAGGCAATTGGGGAGGGAGTTCTTTTAGTAGAGTATAGGGGGTTTCAATAGTGGGGTACAATACAGTGGGGTACAATACAGTTGGTAACCAACTAACACTGAAGTATAAATGTAACAGGTAGCTAACAATTTCTAGGTAAAGGGTGTGTCACAGCAGCATATAACCAACTAACAGTTATGGGTAAAATGTGTTAAATAACCAACAACTCTAGGTAAAAATGTGTCACAGTGGTGTAAATATAAAATGTGAGGTGTGTGAGAGAGAAAAAGGGTAACCAATGGGGTTTTATGCTAGACTTCAGTAATACAATTGAGGTTTGGCAGCAGTAGGAGCGGGGTGAACACGTGGGGGAAGGGATTAAAAGAGAGAGAGAGAGAGAGAGAGAGAGAGAGAGAGAGAAAGGCAGTGGTAGAGGAATGAGGTTAGGGGATGGGGGAAGAGGAGCACGTGGTGGAGCAGAAACCAAAGATAGAGGCGCTACAGAGGGAGATTTAAACTCAGGGAGACACAGAGAGCAGACAGGCTGCAAGTTTAAACAGCAGAGAGACTGCAATGAGTGACTGGGGAGCTCGGGGGGGGGACTGGGGCAGTGGGAAGACAAATTCAAATAGTAAAAACCTTATCTATCCCCTAACTTAATCAAACTTATATAAAATGACAAGCAGCTACAGAATACAACCAGGCAATGATTTTCTAAACTTATCTTAACCAACAATTAGGCAACACAACAAATATCACAGAAACTTACAAGCTCTACAATCTTAACAAACTATGACTTATTAAATTAAAAAAAAAACAAGACCTATGGTGCACCTTATGCTATGGGGAGGTTACAGAGGGCAGAGTGGTATGTACCCAGGACCCAGCTCCCAAGGAAGCCAAGGGATGGTGGCTACAGCGGTGGATACAGCTGAAAGCAGAGAGCCCCAAGGCAAAGCCCACAGGAGCAGAGCTTAGCAGTGGCAAAGAGCCCTATAGTTTAAGAGAGGTTTTAAGACACAGACCAAGGTTTAGCTTGAGTCTGTGTGCTGGGGAAACAGAGCCAGCAGCTAAAATAATAAAATAAAAGTATAGAAAGTTTTACAGAGGGATTCTTACCAGTCCCCAAGGCAGCAGCAAAGGCAGAAGCAGCAGCAACATCAGAAGAGGCAAGGAGGGTTTGGTACAGTCTCAACAATCAGGAGATCTCTCAGGTAGCAATTCGTTCTTCGTGGGGGGGGGTTTCAAAAACGGGGGTACGCTCAAAAATAAAATGAGAGCGGAGAAAGGACCCCCCAGAACCCCTGGCTGATCAGACCAGGCAGCAATGCAGGAACCTTTCTGAGGTGTGTTTCAAAAATGTCTGGTTTTAAAGGCAAACTTGGGCAGTTTCCCACCAGTAATCCTGATAGGCTCCCTCTGTCACAGGGGAGGGGGCACAGGGGAAAAACTGAAGGTAAGCCCAGAGACATGCCTGGACATAGTCCTGTGCAATAGGTGACTCAAGAGCACATGAGACTATGACTCATGCCCAGGATCTTAAAACCACAATAGGCCTTGCAGCTCTGGACATTGCCTACCCTACACCAAGCCCAGGTTCAACGAGGTGATAACAGGACTAACCCTTTGAAAAGGGCAGTGGTCCCACTTAGCATGCAGCACAAGTGGCCATCCCTTTGAGAAGGGCAATGGCTCTTGTTAAACAACTTAAGGGGCCCTCCCTTTGAGAAGGGCAGTGGCCCTGGTAAACAACTTAACAGCCAGGGAAGGGCGGCCACAGGAGAACAGAAAACAAAATGGAGTCTGGGGAAACAAAATGGAATAGGGGAATAGCTGTAACGGACATGCCCCCCTGGCCGACCTGAACGGGCTGTGAGGGGGATGTCCCATGCAAAGACCAAAAAAAAGGAAAAAAAAAGAAAAAAAAAGGTTTTACAAGTCATCGTCTTCGTAGTATGGAGGTGGTGTTTTGCTGCTGTCCAAGGGGATGGAGGAATACCTCACCTGCAAAGGCAGGGCTGACACAACCTTATGAATTAGCTGCTTGACCACTGCTATCCCCAACAGAAAGGCCACAAGAACAATAGCCACAGTAATAAGCCAGTGCTTGATGGACTGAGCCCAGGTCCTGAACCCCAGCTGGACCACTGAGCTTGCCACCAATCCCACTGCTTACGCTCTTTACGAATCTGGACGGCGAGGGAGGATAGTTGGTCAGCCACGGCTGAGACATTGTTCCACCCAGGCTGAAGGCGCAGGCAACATTGTCCTTTAAAGCGAGGATCGAGGTCCTCCAAGGCGACACAAAAGTCCTTCTGTAGGATGGTCTGGATCAGAAGACGGTTCTGCTCGGCGTAGTTGGCTAGGATAGTGTGGGGTTAAACACTGTACTTGTTGAAAGATGATTAATAACTGTATGAGAGGGGGTTAAACTGTATGTACCCTCCTATGACCATCTCGGTGGCTGACTTGAGTCGCTCCCATGCGGTGGCTGTTCGTCGTTTGCATGGTGAGGAGAAGAAGGGGTGACAGTGGTGAAAGAGCCCTCCTCCCTTTATGACGAGTTGCCCGATGGCACATACCCCCTTTGGGAATGCGGGTAGAGCAGTCTGGGCAATGTTGTTCCCACAGAGCCACACTTGTCCTGGGGAAGAGGGTAAAAACTGGTCATGGATGGAGCTTCGCTGGGGGGATTTCTAGCCAGGTGGTATATCGACCTCCATCCATAGTAGGTGGGTGGCTCTGACCTGTCTCAGTTCTACATGGGTCTGAGCTGTGGATAAGTATTGGGTGGGGTTAAACACTGTACTTGTTGAAAGATGATTAATAAACCTGGTGAACTCAGTGCGGTATCTTGAGCTTCCTTTCTTGGGGTTTGAGTTAGGCCGAGGTCCTATGAACCATTGGGTGCAATTGGGATACTGCCCCAACGGAGTGGGATTGGAGAAGCCAAAGAACACAATGCAGGGGGCTGCTGGGAGTGGTCCTGTCACCGCAACAGGGGCGAATGAGTTGGGTCTTCGGTCGTCGCTGGTGGTGTTGCACGTGAACAGAGGCCGATGAACCCAGTCTGTGTTGTTGCAGGCTGAAGCTGGATGCTGTGGAGTCAGGTTCGTGAGGGGGAGGAACTCCCAGAGGAAGGGGGACCCTCCCTCTGAGGCCTTTGGTCTTGTACAGGCAACGCAATCGTGTGATGGGGGGACATCTGACAGGTTCCCGATGAGGACCTTCAGTAGGGCGTAGGCTCTCAACCAGGCAACCCGGGGGTTTTCTCGAGGCGGGGCGGCAATCATGGCGACTGATTCCTATGGAGACATAAAAGAAAAGTGGCCCATCTAGGGCCTGTTATGACTGAACACTAAGCCAGTTGTGGTGGACCAGGTCAGGCTTTCCCCGTCCATCTATTTGAATATGATAGGTGTTAGGGAACCGGCCAGGTGTGATGATGGTGGCTGCTAGTGGAGTGCAGGTTCCCTGGGCATTGGGAATAGAGACCCACACTGGCTGAGAAATACTATAGGCAGGTTTCCAAGGTTCCCATGGTTTAGGAGCAATTTCTGGCCATCGGCTGTATGCTGTATTAAGGGAAATGAGGGCTTGAGGCAGGACCCGGTCCCACCCCTTGTAATCAGGGGTGCTAAGTATGGCCCGAATCTGGGTCTTCAGCATTCCAATCCGTCTCTCCACGACTCCGTTGCTTTGGGGGTGATATGGCAGGTGGGTGTGAAGACGCACCCCCCACTGGGACACCGTCTAGTCTATAGCTTTACTGGTGAACGGTGGCCCTCCATCGGTCTGGATCTCTTCGGGTGCCCCCCAGGCAGCAATTACCTGGAGAAGGGCTACAGAAACAGCTGGTGCAGTAGATCGCCTGAGGGGAGAACACATTAACTGACGAGACCCTAGGTCAACTATTACAAGCCCCTTTGGATACTGTTTGGCCCCCGGGAGGGGGCCAATGAGGTCCATCTGCCAGGTTTTACCTGGGCTAAAGTGCTCAGGGCTATAAGCACCATGAGCATAGACAGGCTTGTTAGTGACTCGTGCCTGTTGGCAGCTCAGACACCCTTGAACAGCTTGGGTGCACTGCTGCCTAGACATGCTCGATGTTCGTCTCCCTCGGTCAGTCAACAGCTGATGTAGGGCACGGGCAGGCAGGTGCCCCCACTCTTTATGAAGCCAGGTGATGAAGGGACCACTGCAAGAGATAATGTTAACCTGGGATATGTTACACTTATATTCTCGGAGTTGTAGATCCAGGCTGGAATGAAGAGGGTTACTGTCAGACCTGTGTGAAGGACAATGAGTAACAAACCATGGCAGCTTGGACTGTGCTGCCAGTTGAGTAATCTGTGCCCATATTTCTTCATGAGCGGTGGGCCGTCCTTCTCCCATCAGGATGGACACGCAGTAGCTTGAGTCCACTCCCAGGACCACGCGTGTTTTCGGGTGGGCTGCCACAATGTGAGAGGCTGCCAGTAGGACGCCTTCTGCTTCGGCCTTCTGAGCTGAGCTGGAAAAATCTAAGGGTTTAACTTTGAGGGTGTTACAGGTAGCACACAGCATTCCTGCTCGGGGAGAAGGCGATGTGCCCCCATCAGATACAATCCAAGGGGCATAGGCACTCAGTTGGGCAATAGCCCCCGGCTCAGTGGGAGCTGCAGTGGAGGAGGACTTGAGGGCCCAATGTCCAAATACCTCCTGGGCCTGGTAAACGAGTCGCTCCCAGGTAGCAGGGGCTCCCTGGAACTGGGGGGCCGGGGTGAAGGTGAGGTATGGGAGAAGCTCCACATGAGGCCCCTTTAGGGTACCTGTGGCAGATTTACCCCATGGGAGAGCACACTGGACAGCAAGCATGGCAATGCCCACAGGCCCATAACAATATTCAGGTCCTGACAACTTCCGGGCCTGATTGTGGACAGGGAGGTCCTCTTGGGACACAGTTACGGCCACATGGTCTGAGGACACAGTGAGGGTAATCTCAATAGGGTTGGTGGGATTCCATCGAGCCAAGGTGGGCCCAGAGCCCAACCAGGCAGCCAGGGAAGACACCGCCTGCTCGGCCTCTGGTGTCCAAGGGGTTTTAATGTTCCTGGCATATTGCTGCAAAACAGATAGTTGTGGCAACAAAGCAGCAGGGAGAAACTGTCTGTGATAGTTAATTACACCTAACACATGCTGCACTTCACGTCTGGGGGGAGCTACCCCCAAGGGGAAAGAATTCGTGAGTGGGTGGTAAGTTAAGTGGCGTAGCTGTCCCTTTTCTACAGTAAAACCTAAAAACTGAAAGGTAGAAGTAGCAGTGAGGACACTTTTAGGCAAACTGAGGTTCCATCCATCAGTGGATAAAGCAGCCTGAACCTGTTCAGTGACCTTTTGTACTTCAGTTGGTATGGTGCCAGTTATAAGAATGTCGTCCACGTAATAGACAACATGAATGTTGGGGAGGGATGGTACCTTCTCTAATGTGCAGGTTAGGGCCTCACTGGCACAGGCAGGTGAGTTTTTGTACCCTTGGGGACACGCTTGCCATTGGTACTGGGCTCCCTGGTAAGTGAAGTTTAACAATCCCTTGGGGTCATAGAGGGGGATTTGATAAAACATATCTTTTAGGTCTATTGTACAGGCCCATTGGTTAGTGTCGTCCAGTAGGATGCGTTCTATAGTGGGGATATCCCATTTGGCGGCGAATGCTACTGATCGTATGTGTTTGTTAGCGGCGCGATAATCTATAACCATCCTGTACTCATTGGTTTTGTGTGGTTTTGGGATTCCCCATGCACTGGACAAGTATTTGCTCGCTGACACACGCCGAATCTTGTTATCATTAAGCAATGTTTCAATGAGCTGGGCAATGTGTGGTTGACCTTCTGGGGCTGTGGGTATGGGTCTGTATTTCCAGGGTGTGGGGTTGAGAAGTTCAGGTTCATGGGGGGCACTGGCACCCGATAGGGTGACTGGTAGTGCATCAAGCACAGCTTCGGCCAGTTTAAAACGCCGTAGCTCCCGAACCCCAAGGAGTGGCATGGGTCCCACTAGGGCCCAAAATGTTACTGGTGTGTGGCCTATGGATGCGTGTACCTTTACTTCTGCACGGGGTTCTGTGCTGTTGAGGCCTTGCGCATAAATGGTGTGTCCTGTGGGGGTGTGAGGGACGTAAGGAGGAACAATGGACACCTGTGCCCCCGTGTCCAGCAAAAAGGGGATGACGAGACCCTTGTCAAAAACTAGCGGATAATAGGGGCGGGGGTCCCCTTGCCGGGTGCTGGCCGCTGCCAAGCACCCGGCCATTACCCGTTTTTTGGCTGGGAAGGTTCTGAGTGCTCTTCCCATCGCAGAGCTATGGCCAAGGCTCTTTGCTGCTCACTACTGAGCTTACGTACAACCTCCTTAGTGAGGCCCTTGTACAATAAGAACCCAAAAATTTTGCGTTCTGTAAATGAATGCTGTGAGTACTGGGGCCTGGGTTGTGAACTGGCATGTGGGAGGTGTGGACTGGCGTGTGGTGGGGGTGGACTGATGGGTAAAGCTTGGGCTGAGGGCCATCTTATTTTCTCGAGGGCTTCATAGAGTCGCCCAACGGGGCGCCTAGCATACCCCCTTAGCCACAGAACTGCCCCAGTGTCAGGGGTGGTACTGCTATCCATGGCTAAGTCAATGGCAGCTTCGTCTATGGGTATCTCGGTGGGGTCAATAACGTGTCTGAAGGCATTGACCTGGTTAATCTGAGCCTGAGTGAGCCCCAGAGGGTGTTGGGTAGGGGACCACAGCATGATGGACCCCCCTGCGATGGCACATCTGAGGGAAGAGATGTCCTTGACGCTTCCTCTGGGGACTTGGATCCCTTGAAGGGAGTGCTGTAAATGGAGGAAGGCCAGTGCTGGGGTGGTCAGGGTCCATGCAGTGTTAGATATTACCAGGCTCCCTGAGAGACCCCTGGACCAGCTACTGGTCCTGGCTAATACTATGCCCTCTTCTCTATCCACTAACTCTTGTCTGTTTTCCAGAGCCAGGCGGCCTAGCCACAGTAGTGGTGGCTCATTGGCCCCCCTAGCGGTGTCCAAGATGAACTCCTTCATCTCTGCTTTGGAGCGAGGTCGGAGTTCTGTCACCTGTGTGGTATTGCCCTGGTTATCAATCTTTATACGACTGATGCATACCGGCAGGGCTTCACCAGAGGTGACAGTGGGTGCAGGTTTATGGGCTTGGGCCTCTAGAGGGGCTGAAGGTAGGGCTGGGTATAGTGGGGTTTTCTTGAGGGGAGATGAGGTCTCTGGGTGGGTATATGGGGGTGTTTTTTCAGGGGATTTATTGGGACTGGGCAGGCTAGAGGTCAGCGGTGGTCCCTCCTGGCTAGCCTGGCTAGTGGCCTCCTTGGCTGAGGTCATTAGGGCCCCATGGAAAACAGTTAGTTTATCAAGGGCCTGAGCCAGGATCTCATAGGTAACTGTGGCTACCTTTTGGGGCTTATATATGTCATGCCACAGTTTCTTGGGCTTTGGAATTTCATCCAGCTTCTGCACCAGTTCTGTTAATATCTGGTGGGTGGGGGACCCCTGCAAAATTCGAGGTTCAGGGGCGAGCTTAGATGGAGCCCCCCCGCAGGCTTTCACAACCCTTCCCACCTCTCTCGAGAGGCGGGTGGGATCTGAATCTGCGGCTGGCTCTCCTGCCTTAGTGCAGACTGGCCGGAGGCTGGAATCAGCAGGGCTGGCCCTGAATGTGGGGTGGCAGGTTAAGAGGCACCCCACATCAGTGAGCCCCAGGTGGGTGGTATACACCCTGGAGCTCTGGCCTTTGCCAATAGTACAGACCCATTCTAGGGCCTTAGGTTGCTGTTTACTTTGCAGCAAGTGGTATTGTAGGTGGTTGGTCTGATCTTCCTCTGTCCCAGAGGTCTTGGCCTCTTTCCAGGGACAGGGAGGGCAGTAATTGTTACCCCAAGATCCTGTTTGTGACGC
>NW_022059973.1:0-29861 GCF_007399415.2 Gopherus evgoodei | reverse complement strand
AGACAGGCACAAAAACACCCAGCCAGGATGCTCTCTGCCATGCCAAACACTCACTGAAGGTCACCAGCATGTGGGGTGGCTACTGATGCTCTGTGACCAACATCACAAGATAGTAGGAAAGCAGCGCCAGGGCCAGCCCCCATGGGGGGGGGGAGCTCTGACTGGTCCCACTCAAGGTGCTTGCTTTTGCTGTGGCGCAGTAGATTTTACCCCAAGAGGCTTTTCTCGATCTGGCAAGAAGCAGAGAAACACCCAGGCTCCCAAGATGCTATGTAGCAAGTACCCTCCAGCACAGGGACAGGTGCCCAGGCAGCCGCCCACTTTCTTTGGCGAGTGCCTGGAGCTGCCCCTGTCCCTGACCCAGGGCAGAGGATATTGGAAGCTGAACATCCAGAGCTTGCAAGATAAAGGAGCAGGGGGATGAGGCCTGGCATTGTTGGCAGAACGGGAAAGCATCAGAGGGTTCTATGGCAACCAGAGGGATTGACGGGAGTCGGTGAGGGAGGAGTTGGCGGCTTTGTTCCAGTGGTCAGGTAAACACCACAATATCAAAGAGACTAATGGTGCCAAGTCCTGCAGTGTCGCCTGTGGGATTTCCACAAGAGCATCCAGGCTGGGGAGCCAGTCATCCTGTGACTGTACAACCGGATCAAGTGACAGCTGCCCAAGTTCCAGGAAATGAGGCTGCAGCAGGCCAATATAAGGGGGAGCACCGAGTGAAGGGAGGGGCGGCCTCCCCTGACATTTTTGCAGCCTGCAGGGAATGGAGACCAAGCAGAGGGATGTGGGGACTCAGGGCAGGACCCGCGGATCCCATAGTGCAGGACAAGTGGTTGGGGGCACCAAAAAGCACGCTCAGGGGAGGTGGTGGAGTGGAGGTAAGCTGGGGCAGGAGGCTGGGGGGAGGGCTGCCTGCAGCAAGTAATGGGGGCAGGGGCGTGCAGAGGAACCGCTCCCTGTCCCAGCTCACCTCGTGCTCCCCTCTCTCATTCTCCTCCCCTCCCAGGCTTGCTGCACTGAACTGCTGATTGGCTTCGCAAGCCTGGGAGGCGGGAGAAGTGGAGCGGCGCCGGCGTGCTCAGGGAAGAAGGCGGAGTGGAGGTGAGCTGGAACTGGGAGCTGCTGCAGGAGAAGCTGCCTGGCTCTTACCCATGGCTCCCATCCCTGCTCTGCCCCAGCCCCGCCGCCCCCCCACCCTGCACTCACTGCATGGTAAGTGAAGTGACCCAGACCCAGCCTGGTCCACTCCCCTGGTTCCCAGCCACGCCGCCGGCGAGTGCTGTGGGGCGGTTCCTCCCTCCCCTCAAACTTGGGAGCCAGGGGAGGTCTATGGCTCTGGGTATCTCATCCCTCCATCGCCTCCCCTGCTCCCAATATCCTCTTGGGCTCTGTGGGGCTGGGTCTCTCTCCCTGCCCCTGTGCTCCCCCCCTGCACAGCATGTCCTGGGAGTGACTCAGTTTCCCTGGACTAACATTTCACCACTCCACACATGTCTCTTCTGTTCCCCACCTCCCTCCACCCCACCTCATTTTCCCTGCACTCCAGGCTGGGTCTCTGCCAACCCCCTCTCCTCTCCTCCTGACCCCAATAATCCCTGCCCCTACGGGTCTCCCCTGCCCCTACGGGTCTCCCTCATCCATTCTCCCCCATCCCCTCCCCCCAATATCTCCCTGCCCCAGGCTGTGACATGCTATGACGTGTGTTGGGGCTGTGACGTGTGCTGGGGTCAGGGCTGGCTAACGGGTTTTTTACCGCTCCAGGTGGCAGGGAAAAAAAAAACCCACGATTGCAATCGGCGGCAGCTCCACTGCGCCGCCTTTTTCTTCAGTGGCAACTTGGTGGCAGGTCCTTCCCTCCGAGAGGGACCGAGGGACCTGCAGCCAAATTGCTGCCAAAGAGCCCGATGTGCCGCTCCTTCCCCTTGGCTGCCCCAAGCACCTGCTTGCTGAGCTGGTGCCTGGAGCCGGCCCTGGCTGGGGCTGTGACGTGCACTGGGGCTGTGACCTGCTGTGACCTGCTCACTCCCCAAGGGCAACTCACTCCCTTGAAACCAGCAGGACAGAAAGTGCCACGTGTCCATGGGCGGGGTTATGCAGATGAGCAGTGTCTGGAGGCAGTAGGGAGAGCAGCGAGAGGAACCGAAGGAGCCGGGCAGAGAGAATTCTCTGTATGTGGACAGAATCTGGTGTGGGGAGTTCATGTGGGGAGTGCCTGCACTGGAGTCACTTCAGGGCAGTGATTGCCACTGAGCTACACAGTGACAAAAGGTGTGTGAATGGGGTGTGGTGCCTGGCTGGGAGCAGCTTGTGGTGATAAGAAAAGGGGTGGGAGCAAGAGGTCCTGTCCTAGCAGGGGGTGTATAGCCTGAGAGGGTGTTTTGTGGGTGCAAGTAGGTTTGGGAGCTTCTTGCAATGACAAGGGGTGTCTGCAGCTAGAACCCTTCTAACCCCACTAGTTTTCTCTGTGTTGGGGGGGGGAAGATTCTGTGATGTCACAGTCCCTGGGAGAGGATTTTGAATCATAACTCCAAAGTGGGAGAACAGCTCCTCCGACTCCTGCTCAATCTCCACTAGGGGGCTGGGCTGGGATCTCTAGGGAGGGAAGCACAGGGAAAAACAGTCTCCCCTATGGAACCCAGGATCCCAGTCCCCCTGCTCTAGACCCTTTCCACTTCCAGAGCCAAGGATAGATCCTAGGGCTTCTGGTGTCCAGCCCCTCCCTGCTCTGACCACTAAACCCCACTGCCCTCCCAGGGTGGTGCAGGGGTCACTGGGTCTGTGTCCCAGCTCTGCTAAGAGCCTTGACTGATTTTCCCAAAGTGCTTCTTTCTGAATCTAGCTGACGAAGTGGGGATTCACCCACGAAAGCTCATGCTCCAATACATCTGTTGGTCTATAAGGTGCTACAGGACTCTTTGCTGCTTTTACAGATTCAGCACATCTGCCCCCCCGCCCGGTCACTGCCCACCCCGTGTGGGGGCACCAGCACTGCCGAGTCATGATGGGAAATTGTCCAAGCTGGCCGAGGGAGACGTGTGTATCCCTGCTGCCCTCTGCTGGAGGGGCTGAGCCCTGCTGTGTGTGTGTGTGTGTGTGTGTGTGTGTGTGTGTGACACTGTTTGTATCAGTGTGTTGCTGGGCTAACCAGTAGGAAATGGCTTTGCAGGATTTTGTATTCTGCAGCAAGTCACACACACACACAAAGGGACTCACACAATCCCAAGAACACTCACACACAACACACCCAGAGGGATATGCTAGCCCAGTCCCCAAAGAGAGAAACAATTACACCCCCAGCCACACTCACAATCACCCCCCCACACCATAATATTCACAATTGTGCTCAGAGACACAACTGCACACAGTTCACTCCCACTGCTCCAAATACAAGGACCTCCTGCCCCACACAGCTGGACAGCTACAAATGAGAATGATCCCCTCATGCTAGATCATCTGCTTGGCCCCCCACTCCCTCTCGGGGCACGCTGTGTGGCGTGGCTGGGGATTGTGCAATGGCCCAGCACCAGGCCATGCAGAACGGACACCACACGCCCTGCCCCGCCTCACTTGAGCTGCTTTCCAGGTACATTGGAGCCCAGCACCCCACACCTTGGCACTCCTGCCCCACAGGGGGTGAGCTGCAGCCCCTGCCACATTCTGCAGAGGGGAGAAGGGTCAGGCCAACCAGCTGTTGTAAGATGGGGAAATCACCATCGGGGTGGACAGTATGGGGGCTGTAACATACGGAGAAACGGTTGTCGCGCCGGCAGAGGGCAGCAGAGTATGCACATACATACAATTGCAAACAAACACATGCATGAATCCAGCCACATACACACAATTGCTAATATACACAATCACCAGCACAAATCCAGCCAACTCCAGCACAAGCCTGGGTGCCAGGGGAGCAGAGCAGCCTGGGGCTGGGTCACTCCACTTCCCACAAGAAGTAGCCAGCCCCCCTGGTCCCACGGTGGCCTGAGGCCTGCCCCCTTCTGCTTCCCCCCATGGAGGCCTGGGGCCCCAGCCTGCTCTGCTCTCCTGGCTCCTAAGCTTGGGGGGAGGGAGGAAACCACCCCACAGCACTCACCGACAGCATGGCTGGGAGCCAGGGGAGTGAACCAGGCTGGGGCTGGGTCACTCCACTTACCATGCAGTGAGTGCAGGGGGGCGGGGCTGGGGTGGAGCAGGGGCCGGGGCCATGGGGAAAAGCTGGGCAGCCCCCGCTGCAGCAGCTCCCCACCCCAGCTCACCTCCGCTCCACCTTCTCCCCTGAGCACACTAGCGCTGCTCCACTTCTCCCAGGCTTGCTGTGCCAATCAGCTGTTTAGTGCGGAGAGCCTGGGAGGGGAGGAGAATGAGAGAGGGGGCGGCATGCTCAGGGTAGAAGATGGAGCAGAGGTGAGCTGGGACAGGGAGCAGTTCCCCTGCACACACACCCCTCCGTTACTTGCTGCAGGCAGCCCTCTCCCTGCGCCCCCCCCAACCCCCTGCCCCAGCTCACCTCCACTCCACTGCCTCCCCTGAGTGCACTTTTTGGTTTCCCCAACCACTTGGCACCCTAGGCGGCAGACTAGTTCGCCTAGTGGTTGCACCGGCCCCAGCCACTGCCTATCAGCAGAATTACTCCTACTCCTCCTCCGTGAGATTAAATCTCCACACCTAGACAGCTGGTCCGTCCGCTGCACCACAATCCCGCATGCCTGAGCCTCCCTGCCAAAGCCCTGCACCTGGCTCCAGAGAATTAAGTCTCACATCTCACTGGGAACGCAACTTCTTGTGCCCAGAGAGTCTCGGCCCCGCTCAGTAGCTGACTTGAGAAACACAGTGTCTGCAAAAGCAACAAAGAATCATGTGGCATCTTATAGACTAACAGACGTACTGGAGCATGAGCTTTCATGGGTGAATCCCCACTTTGTTGGGTGCATCAGTGTCTGCCTTTTCCAAAGAAGTGCCTGGAGGGCCTTTTTTTCTTATGTGACCAGGTGGCCTAATGGATAAGGCAACTGACTTCAGATCAGGCGATTGAGGGTTGGAGTCCTTTCGTAGTTGTGCTTGTGCGCTTTTACCATTGCGCTGAAAGTCCTGCTCCCTTCAGAGCTGGAGCCTCTTCTTGGCTGCTCTGCCTTCAGCTAGAGCCCTAGGAAGGAGTTGGGGGTTGGGCGTCACAAAGGCTGGGGCAGGAGCCCCAGGTGCTTCCAGTCTAGCCTTTGCCCTTCCTGACTTGCCAAAGAAAATGGTCGGCTGCCAGGGCTAGTGTGTAGAGCAGTTTCCCTCTTCCAAATGTGCGCCTGTCCCTGTGCTTGAGGGGGTTTGCTACATAGCACCTTGGGATCGTGGGTGTTTCTCTGCTTCTCACCAGCTGGGGAAAAGCCTGTTGGAGTAAAATCTCCTGCCTCACTGCAAAAGTGAGCACCTTGAGTGGGAATGGTAGGAGGCCCCACCATGGGGGCTGGCAGTGCCTTCCTACCATCTCCTGATGTTGGCCACAGAGCATTAGCAGCCGCCCCGTATGCTGGCCTGCGGGTCGCCTTCAGTAGGTGTTTGGCATGGCAGGGAGCAGGCTGGCTAAGGGTCTTTGTCGCTGTCTGCTGGCCACACATAGGTATGGTCCTCCCCTCTCCTGAACAGCCAGAGTTAGTCTGTGCTTGAAAGCAGGGACACAGGAGACTCAAGACAAGAGGGTGAGAAAGACTGAGAAAGGATCTATGAAGACAGCACACACTACAGGGACACTGCCTGGTTAAGGGATGTGGAGGCACCAAATTGTCCTATTTTTCCTGGTGCCCTACGCAGCTGTGTACTGCTCCAGCGGCCAGCCCGATCCCTCAGCTGGCTGAGCAGGCCAGGAAAGCTGCCCCTGCTCCGCCTCTTCCCCAAAGCCCCAACCCCTGTTCGGCCCCCATGCCACCTCTTCCCACCCCTGCTCCACTCCATTCCACCCCCACTCCGCCCCTTCCCCTGAGCTACATCCCAGTGGACTGCAGGAGGGATCAGTCTCATCCTGCACTCACCGGGCGGCGGAAAGTGGAATGACCTGGCCCCAGCCTGCTCTGCTCCACCAGCTCCCAGCCATGCCACTGGTGAGTGCTGGGGGGGGGCATTTCCACCCACCCCCCAAGTTCCAAGGCTAGGGGCAGAGTGCAGCAGGCTGGGGCCGGATCATGCCACTTCCCGCCACCCCATGAGTGTGGGGTCGAGCCTGCCCTGCAATTACCGGGCGGAGGGAAGTGGAGTGACCTGACTCTAGACTGCTTCACTCTGCCAGCTTGGACTGGGGGACGGGGTGCTGTGTAGGGAACCAAAATGTCTAGGGACAACCCTGAATAGATCTTTTTTCCACAGGGACTGATGGCTGTTAGAATAGAGATATTCAGGCTGCCTATACAGGCCTAGACTTCAAGAACTTAGGTTTATTTTTATCACTTAGCCAGTGACAGGGGTATAAATCAAAGAACCAAAATCCCAGTCTGCCTGTGTCTGGGCCTGCTCTCCCTAGGAGAGTCTGAGCCCTTGTTTGTAGGCTAAGGCCTTTGGCTAAGCAGCAGGGGCAGCCATATGCTGGGAAGCGAATGGTCACATCCTCACCTCCCAAACCCGTCACACTGAACTAAAGTGGAGTTGGGCTGTTAGGAAGACGATCCTGTCCCAATAGTTCCCATCACCACCAGATAAAGAAACAGATCTTAAGGAGCAAAGAGTCCTGTGGCACCTTATAAACTAACAGACATATTGGAGCATGAGCTTTCATGGGTGAATACCCACTTTGTCGGATGCATGATCTTAAGGGAGCATCTAATTTGGCAAGAAATCCCTTCTCCATGGTTGTGGTTGTGAAACCCTCATTTCTGTAGGGTTTATCTTTATGGTCCCCACTTTTTTATTGTCAATCTGTTTGGTTCTCTAATTGTTTCTGTCTGCTGCAGAATTAATTTTGCTGGGTGTAAGTTAATTAGGGGAGTGGGATGTAATTGATTAGAGAATTCTGTTACAATAGGTTAGAATTGGTTAGTTACTTTTCAGTAAAATGATTGGTTAAATTCTAGCTGAGAATATTACTGTATAAACTGAGGTCAAACAGGAAGTGGACGGGGAAATTGGACTCATGCTTGCTAATGTGGGGGGATGGGAATAGGGAATGGGGAACAGGGACACAGGCAAGGATCTGCAGTGTTGGAGCCGGAAGGGGGGCATGAGGTAAACACTCTGCAGTGTCAGAGCTCATAGATTCATAGACTTTAAGGTCAGAAGGGACCATTATGATTGTCTAGTCCGACCTCCTGCACAACGCAGGCCACAGACTCTCACCCACCCACTCCTGTAACATACCCCTGACCTACGTCTGAGCTATTGAAGTCCTCAGCTCGTTGTTTAAAGACTTCAAGGTGCAGAAAATCCTCCAGCAAGTGACCCGTGCCCCATGCTACAGAGGAAAGTGAACCCCCCCCAGGGTCTCTGCCAATCTGCCCTAGAGGAAAATTCCTTCCTGATCCCAAATATGGTGATCAGCTAAACCCTGAGCATGTGGGCAAGACTCACCAGCCAGCACCCAGGAAAGAATTGTCTGTAGGGATGTGGGGTAAACGCTCTGTGGTGTCAGAGCTGGGAAGGGAACACAGGGGAACAGATTCTGTCGGTGTATAGAGATAAGCCTGATTGATGTGAAGGGCTTCAGAATCTGCTTGCTTGGAAACTAACCCCAGTAAACATCCCTTTGTCTGCGCTTCGGACTTCTGGTCTTTTGCTGCTTGCTGTCTGCATGACAAGAGCCAGGGAAGTGGGCAGGGAAAGCCCTCTAACAATGGCTTCTTGCTCCTCTCCCTCCCCAGGCTCAGGGGTCAAGGATGGGCAGGACTTCAGGCTCTGCTTGAGGGATTCTGGCACAGGGGCTGGTGGGAGAGAAAGGATTGTAGATTCTGACCTGCACTGTGGAGAGGAGGTAATAAGTGAAGGGGGAATTTTTGATTCCTATCCTGCTTCAATGTCCCCAGGGCTGGAATTCTACATTCCACAGAGCCAAATGAGGGGGGTGAAGCCATTTAGTTAATGAAAACCAGCGCTGTAGGCAAGGTTTGAACTCACAACCTCAGCATAGCTCCTCTCAGCACTGCCCTATATGTACTGCACACTAACCAATTGCATCACTGGAACACCTGTTAACTACTAGTCTCTCAGTCCCCTAGATTGATAAAGGCGAGGAGTGACCCCAAAACATTCTCAGTGGGGTTAAGAGCCAATATCAACAAGCATTGTACTTGGTGGTGATGCCGGCACAGGGTGCCCGAGGCAAGCAGCAGCTGGGTTTGTTGCCCAGAGTGCGTAGCGCCAATAAACACACCAGGGTGGAGAAGCAAACAACTAAGTTTATTTGAGCTCAAATAAGGCGCAAGGGAGAATTAACAATCTCAAATCCTGCACCTCTAAAACAAACAGTTTCTTCCTTTTATCTTCTAGTTGTTTACTACAAAACTTTTTTCTTGCTGACTAGCTGATCTCTCACTCCGCCCTCCTTTCCCATCCAGCTGAAGTATCTTTTCTCATTCAATCTTTTGTCTTCCCCCTTCCTCCCCCCTCTCCGCTGCTGAGACATGTGTACAGTATTCAGAACGACCTTGAGCTCGCTTCAGTGTGTTACAGCAGAAAACTGGCTGTTACAACCAAAACTAACTGCTAACACTACATTTTTGCAGCTATTAGTACATTAGGTTACACAAAGTGTTTAACATGGAGGAACAATGGTTCATTGAGGCCTGAGCAGGAGGGCTTCATTGGCACTCGTGGTCGTCCACCCTCCCGAGCTACCGAGATTTATGCCTAGTGACACCACCAACTCCCTCCTTTGAGAATACTCAACAAACTTCTGGCTCAGTGTTCTCACATTCAAAGGATAACATGCGATTAAGCTCTAGGGAGCTGGAGTGCTTTACAGCAAGCAAGCAAGAGGAGAGTAAGGAGACACAACACCACACCAGTGAGCAGAAGGCGAACAATGCCTTCCCCTAGTTTCCCCAGGTTGAGTAACCAGCCCCAGAGGGAATCAGAAATAGTGGGTTCCCTTTCCTGGGCTTTCCACTGTTCAAAAGTCTGTTCTGCTGACATGATGTGCTTGTTAATATCCTGTGCGTTTTCTGGCACATAAGTACAGCATTCATCCCCTATAAGGGCGCACACCCCGCCCTGTGAAGCCACACTTCCACCCAGAAAGTGTCCAAGTATGTATCCATAATCACAGATCAGATGGTATTCCTGATGCGTCTGTAAGGGCAATGGGCCAAGTCTGGTACTCAAGATCACTCCGAATGGCCATCAGTTGGTCATTCAGGAAATCTTGAATTCCTACACATACTAGATCCCACTGCAATGCCTTCCCAGCCTCAGTGATATTCAATACCATCTTTCCTTGGTGTAGTACTATAATACACCTGTTATTTAACTATTCTCAGGTACTGTCAAAAGGCATTAACATTAATAGCATAGGAGGAGGTTACATTATTAGTCACTGGAATGATTTCAATATGGGTAAAATTTCTAGTGGCAGAACAAAATCTTTGGGTACTTGTTATTTAAAACCCAATTAGAGAGAGCAATACATGCTGAAGGATTTATCCAGAACACAGGGCGCAGCCTGTAGAATAAACCCCAAAACCCAATCAATACCGCATTCCCAAGCATGGGTCCCACAAATGTCCTCCTGCCAGTGTATAATTCTTTGTTTCTTCACCAGGGTCAGTTCTTAATGTCCTTTCTAGTCAGGAATTCCTGGACTTTGGCAATTTCAGTGGAGCGAGTGTTTCTTTTTCTTTCCCAAAAACAGTCGTGGTGCAGCATCCTACAGGGGAGAGGTTACCAGCACATCACCCTGTAATGGTTTTGCTTTTTCTAGAAAAATTCAAAGGCACAATAGATCTGTCAGTGGACAAGGGAGAGGTTACTAGCACTTCACCTTGTACTTTTTCCCTGCTGTCCAGAAGGCACAGTGGAGCTAGAAGGCGAAATAGGCTAATCTTCAGTAGGAGAATTCTCCCAATGTGGAGGAGTCTTCTTGCAGTGAGAATCATAGGTACAGGCAGTCAGTCTTCAGCACTTCACAGCGGTGTTGGTAGTCAGCAGGACTTAATAAGGGCCTTTCCAGCATGGAGCCAAGGCAGTCTTTCAATGGTGGACCTTTACATCAATCCAGTTTCCTGATTCCAAGGAGTGGCAGGGCTGCTAGGGTCTTTGGGTAGTGCTTCTTTACCTGTGAGAAAAGAAACCTAACACATTTCATTAGTGCCTGGCAGTGTCTTGCAAACCTTATAGCTGCGTGGGCAAATTCAAGCCCTCCTTTTCCTGCTTGTTAGCCAAGTCTTAACTGTGAGCAGTGTCCTTGAATGGAGTCAGTGTCTTATCTATAGGCTGAGCTTGCTAGCTAATTCTTTTTTTCCAGTTAACTTATTCTGTTCTTTTTCCTTTTCCCCTTTTTGGCTTCTTTTAACCTACAAAGGAAACTTCCACTTTTCACTTATACACCTTTTTCCAACAATGAACACATAAACATTGCCATTATACAGTACAATAGTCTTATTATTTAATGAATGTATGCCACATATACCCTTCCACTAAAATAACCTTATTACAGAGCTTTGGAGCAACAGGCAGGACAAGCACACCCACTTTGAGGAGTTCACTTAATACAACCTCTAGTCCAATAGCTTCCCACCATCCCCAGCCCTCTGGCTAGAAATCTGAGGTAGCCAGAAGGATCCCATGTACAATATGGGGAGTGGGTTAACTTTTCATGTCCTTGCTTTCAAAGACTGTTGGTATGCAAATTTTAACAACAATTTTTAATTAAAAGATTTGGCCAGTGAAGATTCCTTTTCTTACTTAAGGAAATGTATTAGACTTTAGTATATCACATTCTCCTGATTCCAAACCAGACCATCCCATAAAAACACCAAACACAACAACTCCGGCCACGAGACAAACACCACAAGACAGAACACAAAACACAAAACACAATTCCCATTGTGCCAGTAAATGCATGGTACGTTGAATGCTGTTCAGCTGGCATCAGTTTTCTCTGATTATCTGAAAGACAAAAAACAACAACAGAGGTCTACCCCTTCTGGGCAGACAATCATCACTTAAAATATACAAATACCCTTGTTGACTTCAGGCAAAACAGAGGAATTACCCCATTTTTTTTTGGTATGTGTTTCATAGGCAGCCCAGGTTTCAGTGGCTCCTACCTTGTCAGTTAGATAATTTACATTAATACAGATGCTTTCTGGCTTGCTTTTTACTTTTAATTCCTGCTTTCAAACACTGAAAGAAAACATCACCACTTATAGTGCCCTTAGAGCCTAATAAAATTTCAATTACATAGCACTGTCTACATTCTTCAGCTAATTCAACTAAATTGTTCATAGCCAAATGATTGCAATCCAATAATTTCTTTGCCTGAATTTATTTACAAACATTTCAAAGACACCAAGAACTTTCCTCTTTAGCATTTTTACAAAGTTCAACTACTGTTCCCTCCTGCAACTACAGAGTTAACTTCTCACTCTCCCTTAAATCACTTGCTTGTCTCCCAACAGCCACTTTTATCAACTCAAATCACCATTCCAAGTAAGTCCTGGGTATTTGAAATCCCCATGCTTACACTTACTGACTCCTTCCTTCCACTACACCCTCAAAGTATTTCAACCTGTTTTCCAATCTCTCTGTTTGTTACCTGCCCGCCTGGGCCTGATCCTACTTTTCTCGCTGAACCGTCCCTTCCATGGGACTTGTTCCACTACCAGTTTAGCTAGGAGGGTGGGTTTCTCAATTAGCCCCCACCCCTCCTGGTCTCTTTCCTTAAACATTCTTACTCACAAGACTACCCGAGTCCTTCCTCATGAGGCTTGCCACCTGGACAAAAACACATGGTCCATTGGGCAAAGGCTATTTATTTAATATAATCCAAACCCCTTTAGAGGTTTTACCCAGAGACCTATCCATCTGTCTGCTGACACTTAAACAGAAAAGAGAATTACACAGAGAGCAGAGGGAATTACAGTTTAAGCCAGGTTTTCCCACTTCTATACACTGACCGCTACAGGGGACGTGACAGAAGGATCTCAATTCGACCTCAGAGCTTTCTCGCACGCATGGCTTCCACTCCAAGGAATTACGAACAAGAGGTTCACCAATGACCACGCTCCTAATGCCCAAATGAACAGAGCAGAAAAACAACAGTAACCGGTTAAACAGAACAGAACCAGAACCAGATAGCGTTTCCTTATCCTATTAGGGCACACTTTTAATCATGATTTTCACAACATATAACACCAACAGCACCAAGCAAAACAAACATAAAATAACAAGGGTAAAACAAATAGATGGTGTAAATTCTACAGGGCTCCCCCCTTCTTAATTGCTCACCAAACTGTGACAAATTTCTGTTACCAATCTATCCCTTGTGTCAGGTGATCAGGCTGACACTACAGGATCGTTGGGAGAAGATAAAGAAAACACACCATATAACTGAATTTTAAAGCTTCATTAGTCAGGAAAAACATTAATGCCCCAAGCCCCTTTCA
This sequence comes from Gopherus evgoodei, assembly GCF_007399415.2. Classification (NCBI taxonomy): domain Eukaryota; kingdom Metazoa; phylum Chordata; order Testudines; family Testudinidae; genus Gopherus; species Gopherus evgoodei. The sequence goes on along the minus strand of NW_022059973.1, from coordinate 17,292 downwards.
TACTCACACACGTATGTCCAGACTGGCCACTTCTGTGTATAATGTTCAGAGAAGGGGGAGAGGTGGACGGGAGATTATCCTGTATACAGCTTGTCCAGAATTTCCAACATGCTTCCGCTCTTGGGAGGGCTGTTCTCTTACACCCTGGAATCTCCTGCGTTGTCTCTTTCAGAGATTCCAGTCCAGGTCGGCTGCCTGTGGCTTCTTGGGTGTCACCAAGCCACACCGGCTCTGGGGTCCCAAAGGCACACTGTTGGATCTTACTGGACAGTTAAGCTTTGCAAATGTAATCTCAGTTCTGTAACTTGTATTGCCTTTGGTTCGCCTATGTCAATTTTCCTTTTTCCACAGCCAGCTGGGGCCGAAAGCAGTTTTTCTTTGTACTTAGCATAGTCTGCATTGATTCTTGACCTTGAACGCAGAGCAACTTTCTTTTTATCCCTGGGCCAACCTGAATTTCAAATTAACCCGTTCCTTTCCTCAATAGACAAATTTGCTCATGCCATGTCAGGGCTTTTTGGTGATTAAATGCTCTTCTTAGATGTATGATCTTATCTAGAATGAAGTACCTTCCAGTGGGCATTATTTAGATGGATTTTCACCCGTGTAAATATTCTAATTCTCTAAATACCTGCAGGTTGATGAACCATAATGTACGTACATGTAATGTGCTGGGATACCCTTAGGGGGTGAGGTGGAATGTTTAGGCTGTGCCCCCACCCATTTTCCACTTACACACACAGGGAGGGTGCCCTGTCCATGCTAGCGGCTCATAAACTAAGGATTTTTCCCTACAGGGTACTCACACAGGACAGGCTAACGAGCATGGCCACGACCCTCTCACACCTCCCTTCAGCAAAGAGTGTCGGCTAGTCTCTGGGAGACGGTGCCACTTACTCTGATTGCATCCAGTGAGATGATCAGACTGTCAGTAGCCCACACGGAAAGGAAAGGGGAAGGGAAGATGGGTATACACTCTCCTAGACCCAGGTAGCTTCCTCACCGGATGATGCAAGGCCGAGTCAGCCCACCATGGGTCGGACCTCCTAAAGATCAACTAGTTACCGGGCTTGCGTTAGAGTAGTCCTGGTCAGGAGCTTTTGCTTCACAGAGTACTCTGGGCGTCTTTCGGTAACAGTCACTGACACTGGCCCCCAGTACCATTTTGCATCTGATCTTGCTTTTTAGCTACAACAGGGAGAGAGTACACTAGGACATAGGGTCTCCCCTTTCTAGACAGGTCCCTCCTTTGTCCCTGAACTATCCCTAACCTGCTTTTGAATCCTTGCACTCCGCCAGACAGGGGGAAGAACAGGAGCTACGGTGGGGGATTTTTTTACAAGAGCTCTCCATACAAATAGCTTCAGAAGCTACCCGTTTGCTGACAAAACAGGAGTAATTGGAGGATCGTGTTATAATTAAGTGATCCTTCCGGTGGCCACCTTTTCTGGTCCTCTAGTTGATATTGAGGCCAGTCTGCTATACAGAACTTTTTCAGTTTATGCTTAGTCATCGGATCCGAACCAAACACCTTCCAATTCACTAGATTGCATTCTAGGGGTGTGCACCATGCCCTCCCCACTTTACTCTGTCTCTGCCCTATGCCGCAGGAAGACACTGGGCGTCCCAGGTCCTAAGAGACAAAGTCCAGGCAACTGGACTGTTCCTACCTTATCCAAGGGAACAGTTCCTCACCATCGCCCTCAGCTGCTTCTCCACTACTCGAGCGTGTTGCACCGTTGCGCCCTTGGAGGTCGGTCGAACTGCGTCTCCACCCAGGCCCCACGTGAAGTCACCAGTGTGCACTGGGAGTCGGTTGTTGCCGCGATCCGTTGACCACCAGGAGGGATCCTGGCAAGGCTAATTTTAGCCTCGAGCCCACCCAGGGATGCCAAAACTGTTGCAGGCACAAAGGGTGCCTGAGGCGAGCAACAGTGGTTCGTTGCCCAGAGTGCGAAGAGCCAATGAACACACACCAGGGTGGAGAAGCAAGCAAAGTTTATTTGAGATCTCGAAGCGGTTCAAGGAGATGAACGCCTCAAATCATGCACACCGACACAAGCGGCTTTTCCCTTTTTATAGGTTTTTTTTTCTCTTTCTTCCCTCTCACCTCCTCCTCCTCCTTCCTCCCCTGTAGCAATAACGTAAGTGCAGGTGCATTAAGTAATCGTGGCCGCAGCAGCTCGTTAGTAAGTTTTCCTTCTGCAAGTTATCTTGTCCATCTGCTAAAGGTGCACAGGCCTCATCACCACTGCTTTAGACCGGTTTTAGCTGTGCTGCAACTGATAACTTACTGTTACACATTTCATTTCACAGCTGCTAGCTTTCTAGATCAAGCAGAGTTCAACATGGAGGAGCTTTGGTTCACTGCGGCTAGATTTATGCCTAATGACACCAACACTGGGGAGCGGCCGTTCCTGCGGGGGCGGGGTGCTGTGTACTTTCCCAGCTCTGCCAGGAGACTGGGGAGCGGCCGTTCCTGCGGGGGCGGGGTGCTGCCTTCCCTCCCCAGTTCTGTGAGGGGAATGGGAAACGGCCGTTCCTGCGGCGAATGGGGCGCTACCTTCATTCCCAGCTCTGCGAGGGGCCTGGGGAGCAGCCGTTCCTGCGGGGACGGGGTGCTGGGTCCCCTCCCCACCTTAGTGAGGGGTCTGGGGAGAGGCCATTGCAGCGGGGGTGGGGTACTGCCTTTCCTTCCCAGCTCTGTGAAGGGAATGGGGAGTGGTAGTTCCTGCGGGGGTGGGGAGCTGACTTTCCTCCCCAGCTCTGCAAGGGGACTTTGGAGTGACCGTTCCTGAGGGGGAGGGGCGCTGCCTTCCCCCCCCCCCCCAGCTCTGCAAGGAGACTGGGGAACTGCTGTTCCAGTGGGGGCAGGGAGCTCGTTTTGCTTCCCAGCTCAGTGAGGGGACTGGGCAGCGGCAGTCCAAGCGGAGGCTGGGCGCTGGGTTCCATCACCGGCTCTGTGAGGGGACTGGGAGCGGCCGTTCCTGCGGGTGCAGGGCGCTGCCTTCCCTCCAAAGTTCTGACTGGGGACAGGGGAGCGGGCATTCCTTGGGGGTTGGGGCGCTGTCTCCCCTCCACAGCTCCGCGAAGGGACTGGGGAGCGGCCGTTACTGCGGGGGTGGGGCGCTGGGTTCCCTTTCCAGCTGTGCCAGGGGACTGGGGAGCGGCCGTTCTTGTGGGAGAGGGTTACTGAGTTCCCTTCCCAGCTCTGCCAGGGGACGGGGCAGTGGCAGTTCAAGTGGGGGCGAGACACTGTGTTCCCTCCCCGGCTCTGCGAGGGGACTGGGTAGCTGCCATTCCTGGGCGGGGGAGTTGCTGTGTTTCCTCCCCAGCTCTGCGATGGGAGTGGGGAGTGGCTGTTCCTGTGGGGGCGAGGTGCTGTCTTCCCTCCCAACCTCTGCAAGGGGACTGTGGGGCCACCATTCCAGCGGGGCCGGGACACTGCTTTTTCTCCCCAGTTCTGTGAGGGGATTGGGGAGCGGCCGTTAAAGCAGGGGAAGGGCACTGCCTTCTTTCCCCAGCTCTTCCAGGGGACTTGGCACTCGCAGTCTAAGTGGGGGCGGGGAGCTGGTTTCCATCCCTGGCTCTGCGAGGGGACTGGGGAGCGGCCATTCCAGCGCGGACGGGGTGCTGCTTTCCCTGCCCAGCTCCGCGAGGGGACTGGGAGCCACCGTTCCAGCGGGGACCTTCCCCTGCCTTCCCTCCCCAGCTCTGCTAGGAAAATGGGGAGTGGCCATTCCTGCGGGGACTGGGCAGTGGGTTGTCTCCCCAGCTCTGCGAGGGGACTACGGAGCGGCCATTCCAGCGGGGGCTGGGCCTGCCTTCCCTCCCAGCTCTGTCAGGAGACTGGGGAGTGGCCGTTCCAGCGGGGGCGAGGTGCTGCCTTCTCTCCCCAGGTTTGACGGTACTGCCTGTGGGAGCCAGTTGAGGTCACTCAATCAGGGTGAAATGCATAAAAAACAGGGCAGACAAATCCCAAACACTGGTGGTTATTCCAATACTTAGATTTACTAAGGCAGCACAAAACAGCTTCTATAGTACCTCAATGGTTACTTAGAATTTCAAACCATGCAGTTTCCTTCAAGTGCCCAACCTCGGGCATCCTTAATAAACCTCTCTCATGGTATAAATCCCCACTCTGAATCTTAGCGTCCAAAAGATGGGGTACCAGCATGAATTCCTCTAAGCTCAATTACCAGCTTAGAACCTGTAGCGCTGCCACCAACCAGGATTTCCAGTGCCTGGTACACTCTGGTCCCCCCAAAACCTTGCCCGGGGACCCCCAAGACCCAGACCCTCTGGATCTTAACACAAGGAAAGGAAAACCTTTCCCTCACCGTTGCCTCTCCCAGGCTTCCCCTCCCTGGGTTACCCTGGAAGATCACTGTGATTCAAACTCCTTGAATCTTAAAATAGAGAGGAAAATTCACCTTGCCCCCTCCTTCTCTCTCCCCCTCCCAGACTCTCCCTGAGAGAGAAAGTAATCTTAACACAGAGAGAAATTAACCTCTTTTCCCCCCTTCCCTCCTTTCCCCCTCCAATTCCCTGGTGAAGCCAGACCCCATCCACTGCGGTCTCACACCGGAATAAAAACAAACAAACAATCAGGTTCTTAAACAATAAACTCTTAATTAAAGAGAGATAAACAGTAAAAATTATCTTTGTAAATTTAAAATGGAATATGTACAGGGTCTTTCAGCTATAGACACTGGGAATATCCTCCCAGCCTAAGTATACAAGTACAAATTAAAATCCTTTCAGCAAAATACAAATTTGAACTCCTTCCAGCCAAATACACATTTGAACTTCTCCCAGCCAAATACACATTTGTAAATAAAGAAAACAACCATAAGCCTAACTCGCCTTATCACCTAGTACTTACTATTCTGGACATATAAGAGACTGTGTCAGGAATATTGGAGAGAAACCTGGTTGAACGTCTGGTCACTCAGAACCCAGAGAGAACAACAACCAACAACTAACAGCACACACAAAAACTTCCCTCCCTCAGGATTTGAAAGTATCCTGTCCCCTAATTGGTCCTCTGATCAGATGACAGCCAGGCTCACTGATCTTGTTAACCCTTTCCAGGCAAAAGAGATATGAAGTACTCCTGTTCTATTAACTCTTACTTATCTGTTTATGACAATCTCTTACTTCCATGCCAAGCCTCGGTTCTGACATAATTGGTGAGCTCGTCACCTCCTCCCAGACCACTGGAGACGATGGGGTTGGCATTAGTCACTGCTCTGCTTGCACCTTTACTTAAGGTGGCGCTGTTGTGGCTCGGTTCAGCCTGGGTGCTCAGGGTAATGGAGTTGGCATTTACTGTGGCTCTCGGAGTTGCTGTTTTTGGGCTGCCCTTTAGGGTCGGGCAATCTGGGCTTATGTGGCCAAGCACACCACAGTGATAGCATTTAACTGGTTTTTTTTCGGAGTGAGAGTTCCTACCCTGTGGGCCCCCATGAGCCACCTTATAAGAGTCGGAGCCGGGTTTACCTTTAAGTCCTTCCTTCCTCTTGAACTGGGGAGAATGGTGACTAGTTTTCCCCTGGGGTTTATACCCTTCTTGAGCCCTGTTTTGGGTATGGGCAGCCGCAAATTCTGCAGCCCATAGGACTGACTCAGGGTCCCTATCACACACAGCTGCTCTCACATGGTCAGGCACAATGTTTAAGAACTGTTCCAAAGTTATTAAATCCAGCAGCTTTTCGAAACTCCCATGGACCTTTGCTCCCATCACCCACTTTTTAACAAAACCCATCACCTTATGAACACATTCTACAAAAGTACCATCATTAGACATCTTAAACTTTCTAAACTTAACTCTGTAAGAATCAGGAGTAACCTTGAACCACCTTAACCGCCTCTATATCTTCAGTATCATTGTAGATGGGACACATTCTTTCCCAGTTCTTCTCATGGCGGTGGGTAAGTGGAGTACCAGGTGGCGATGACTTTCTCCGCTCCTCTATTACCTGGAGCTGAAGTTTGGCCGTTTCCTGTTCCATCTCTCAAGCTCTCTCCTCCGCAGCCAGTAATTCCAGACGCCCCTTACGAGCTTTTTCTTCTCTCTCATCAGCCTCCTTCTTTCTCTCAGCAGCTTCTCTTTCTAATTCAGCTATTTTTTGCCTTTCCAGCAATCGAAGATCTGCTAGTTTCTGTTCATGCTCCAGTTGCAGTTTATTTGCTGCCTTTTTTATTCAAATTGCTTCTGCAGTTTCTGTAGTATCAGGGAAGGGCTGGGCTCCTGCCTCCTGATCACTGGCCATTAACAGCTCTCCCAATTCTTGATCTGTAGCTTTTTTTTCTAAAGCTTATCCCCTTTTCTGAACACAAATCTTCCAGGGCTCTTTTGTCAAGACCCTCATATGCTCTTTGCTCACCCATTGCAACTGCTCTTTAACCAAACAAACTCTCAATTCCAAAATTCCAATTTGGATAGCGTCGGGTTCTGACCCAAAGCTTAATTGATCTGGCTCTATGGAACCTAGCAAGACTACACCACTGTGATGGTGCTGGTCGTGGGAGCCAGCTGAGGTCACTCAGTCAGGGTGAACTGCAAACAAAGAGGGGCAGACAAACCCCAAACGCTGGTGGTTATTCCAATACTTAGATTTACCAAGCCAGCACAAAACAGCTTCTATAGTACCTCACTGGTTACTTAGAAGTCCAAACCATGCAGTTTCCTTAAGTGCCCAGCCTCAGGCCTCCGTCCAGTCACACCTGTCAGATATGATGATGATTCCTGAAAATCTTACTTCATCATATAAAAGAAAAGGTTATTTCAATCCCAAAGGATAGGCCACATACCCAGGTTCAATTATCACTTAGATCTTACCCACAATACATGCTATAGCCAATCCTTGTTAACTAAACTAAAATGTATTAGAAAAGAAAAGAGAGAGAGTGTTGGTTAAAATATTAATACACATACAGACTTGAATTCAATTTTTGAGGTTCAGATACATAGTAGAGGTGAGCTTGTAGTAGCCAAAAGTCCTTTTAGAAATAGTCCATAGGTTATAGTCCAATGTCCATATTCAGGGTGGCTCCAGTCAATCACTGGGGATCTCAATCCTTGTGGCTTAAGGTTTCCCCCCCTTGAAAACCAAAGCAGATTTGAGATGAAGAAGGATCGTGTCCCAGGCTTCTTATACATTTCTTGCAGCCTTTCGGCCTGAGAAAACAATAGGCTTAATTCCTTCTCCCAAACATCCTGGCAATTAGCACAGAGTAATTTATCCATTAAACAGTTCAGATACAGGTTACCACAACCTTCAGAGAGACACATAGACAATACTATTATTTCACTCAAGTATCATCTTAAATGCTAATATTCCTTTTTTGATCTTTGAATTAAAACTATAGCAATAGACAAGACTTGTTTGCTTACATCACAAGATCTGAGCAAACATCTGCCCTTCTACCTCTGACAATGCAGACTTGCATTTCAAAGCTCTATTCATTTACATATCTTGCTAACCAGTCCTTAAGGTTCACCCATGGGTCAGGTCAGTCCGTGAGGTGAGATAATTAACTCTTTCTGGCCCTGACACCTTTCAGTGAGGTATTATATTATACTAATAACAACACACCAGGTCTGCGAGGGGACTGGGGAGCAGCCGTTTCAGGTGGGGCAGGGCACTGCCTTCCCTCCCCAGCTCTGCGAAGGGAATGGGGAGCGGCCGTTCCTGCAGGGGTGGGGCACTGTCTAACCTCCCCACCTCAGCGAGGCGACTCTGGGGTCGCCATTCCAGCGGGGGCGGGGCCCTGCATTCCCACCCCAGCTCTGTGAGGGAACTCAGGAGCGGTCATTTCTGCTGGGGCGTGGTGCTGGGTTCCCTCTCCAGCTCTGCATGGGGACTGGGAGCGGCCATGCTAGTGGGGGTGGGGTGCTGCCTTCCCTCTCCAGCTCTGCTAGGGGAATGGGGAGCAGCCGTTCCTGCGGGGGTGGGGTGCTAGGTTCCCTTCCAAGTTCTGCGATCAGACTGGGGAGAGGCCATTCCAGCTGGGGCGGGGGGCTGCCTTCCCTCTACAGTTCTGTGAGGAGACTGGGGAGTGCTCGTTCCAGAAGGGGCGGGGAACTGAGTTCCCTTCCCAGTTCTGCGAGGGGACTGGGGACCGGCCATTCCTGCGGAGGTGGGGCGCTGTGTTCCCTCCCCAGCTCTGCGAGGAGACTGGGGAGCGGCTGTTCGTGCACAGTGGGGCGCTGGGTTCCCCTCACAGCTCTGTGAGGCGACTGGGACGCGGTCTTTCCTATGCCGGCAGGGCGCTGCCTTCTCTCCCAAGCACTGCGAGGGGACTGAGGAATGGCCGTTCCAGCGGGGAAGTGGCGCTGTGTTCCCTTCTGCCAGGAGACTGGGGCGTGGCCATTCCTGCGGGGGCGGGGCGCTGGGTTCCCTCCCCAGCTCTGTGAGGGAACAGGGGAGCTGCCGTTCCAGCGAGGGCGGGGTGCAAATTTCCCTCCCCAGCTCTGCCAGGGGACTGGGGAGCGGCCTTTCCAGTGGGGGAGGGGTGCTGGGTTCCATCCGCAGCTCCACGATGGGACTGGGGAACGGCCGTTCCTGCGGGGGTGGGGCGCTGGGTTCCTTCCCCAGCTCTGTAAGGGGACTGGGTGGTGGCGGTTCCTGCAGGGGCAGAGCGCTGGGTTCTCTCCCCAGTTCTGCAACGGGACTGGGGAGCGGCCATTCCAGAGGGGGCGGGGCACTCGGTTCCCTCCCCAGCTCTGCGTGGGGACTAGGAAGCGGCCATTCCTGCAGGGGCAGGGCGCTGTGTTCCCTCCCCAGGTCTGCAAGGAGACTATGGAGCAGCCGTTCCTTCGGGGGCAGAGAGCTGCCTTTCCTCCCCTGCTCTGCGAGGGGAATGGGGAGCAGCCGTTCCAGGGGGGGCGGGGCACTAGGTTACCTCCCCGGCTCTGCCAGGGGACTAGGGATCGGCCATTGCTGCGGTGGTGAGGATTTGCCCTCCCTCCCCAGCTCTGCCAAGGGACTGGGGAGTGGCGGATCCTGCGGGGGTGGGGGCTGCCTTCCTTCCCCACCTCTGCCAGGGGACTGGGGAGAGGCCGTTCCTGAGGGGGAGGGGCGCAGCCTTCCATCCCCAACTCTGCGAGGGGTCTGGCCAGCTCTCGTTCCCCCAGGGGTGGGGCACTGGGTTCACCTCCCAGCTCTGTGAGAGTGTCATAAGCAGATCGTTAAGGGTTAATGTCTCTTCTACCTGTAAAGGGTTACAAGCAGGGAACTGGACACCTGACCAGAAGACAAGATACTTTTACATTTGGGTGGAGGGAATTTTTTGTGTGTGTTTGTTGTCCGTTGTGTGTTCTTCTCTTGGAGGGTCTGAGAGAGACCAGACGTTACTATAGGCTCTCTAAGTTTCTTTTCATACAGTAAGTAAAACAGGTGGTTTAGGCTTTTTGATTGTTTTACTCTATTTGCAATTGTGGATCTGGCTGGTTAACTTTTATATGTGTAGTTGCTGGGAATATTTTGATTTGTATTGGTACTGGGGGGAAAGTCTCTTTCTGGTGTCTGTAAGCTATAGGACCCTGTAATATTTACATCTTGAAGTTACAGAGATAATTCTTTACTTTTTTCTTTTTTTTATTAAAAGATTTCTTTTTAGAGAACCTGATTGCTTTTTTTTTCTTTCTTGTTTTCCTTGTTTTATCCCAGGGGACTGGGATAACTCACTAGGACAGGTGGGGGAGACGGGAGGAGGGAGAGAGAAAATCTCTCTCTGCTTTCCTTGAATCTGTTTGCCTCTTTGTGGAAGGGAAGGGAGATGCTTCTCTGTATGGTAATTTAAGAGGTTGGATCAGTATCTCAGGATAGCCCAGGGAGGGAAGTTCTGGGAGGGAGAAAGGTGGAGGAATGGTTTATTTCTCCTTGTTTTAAGAACCCAAGGGATCTGGGTTCTTGGGGTTCCGAGGGAAGGTTGGGGAGGTCAGAGTGCCCCAAAACACTATATTTTTGGGTGGTGGCAGCCTATCAGATCTAAGCTGGTAATTAAGCTTAGGGAAATTCATGCTAGTATCTCATTTTCTGGACTCTAAGGTTGAAATTTAAGAAAGAATGCTAGGACAGAGAGACTGGGCAGCTGTCATTCCTGCATGTGTGGGGCACTAGGTTCCCTTCCCAGCTCTGCAATGGGACTGGGGAGCGACCTTTCCAGCGGGGGTAGAGCGCTGCCTTCCCTCCCCAGCTCTGCGAGGGGACTGAGGTACTTCAGTTCCTGCAGGGCGGGGCGCTGTGTTCCCTCCCCAGCTCTGAGAGGAGAAAGAGGAGCAGCCGTTCTTGTAGGGGTGGGGCACTAGATTCCCTCGCCAGCTCTGCGAGGGGACTGAGGAGCGGCCGTTCCTGGGGGGCGGGGCGCTGTGTTCTCTCCCCAATTCTGCGAGGGGACTGTGACGCTGCCATTCTAGCGTGGGCGGGGCGCTCATTTCCCTCCCCAGCTCTGCGAGGGGACTGGGGAGCGGCTGTTCCAGCGGGGGCGGAGCGCTGCCTTCCTTCCCCAGCTCTGGGAGGGGACTGGGGAGCGGCCATTCCGGGGGGGTGGAGCTCTGCATTCCCTCCCCAGCTCTGCCAGGGGACTGGGAGCAGCCGTTCCTGCGGGCGGGGCGCTGAGTTCCCACCCGAGCTCTGTGAGGGGCCTGGGCAGCTGTCATTCCTTAGGGGGTGGGCCGCTGGGTTCCTTGTACAGCTCTGCGATGAGACTGGGGAGCAGGCGTGCTAGCAGGGGTAGGACGCTGCCTTCCCTCCCCAGCTCTGCCAGGGGAATGAGGAGCGGGCGTTCCTGTGGGGGCGAAGCGCTGCTTTCCCTCCCCACTTCTGAAAGGGGACTGGGGAGCGGAGGTCCCAGTGGCAGCGGGGCGCTGGGTTCCCTTCCCAGCTCTGCTAGGAGAATGGGGAGCGGCCCTTTCTGCAGGGGTGGGGCGCTGCCTTCCCTCCCCAGCTTTTCGAGGGGACTGGGGAGCAGCCATTCCTGCGGGGTGGAGCACTGATTTCCCTCCCCAGCTCTGCCAGGGGACTGGAGAGCGGCCGTTCCTGCGGGGACGGGGCGCTGTGTTCTCTCCCCAGCTCTGCGAGGTGAATGGGGAGTGGCCGTTCCTGCGGGGGCGTGGCACTGCGTTCCCTCCCCAGCTCTTCCAAGGGACTGGGCAGCGGCAGTTCAAGAAGGGGCGAGGCACTGGATTCCCTCCCCAGCTCTGCATGGGGACTGGGGAGCGGCAATTCTGCGGGGGCAGGGTGCTGGTTTCCCTCCCCAGCTCTGCCATTGGACTGGGGAGCTCCCGTTCCAGTGGAGGAGGGGCGCTCGGTTCCTCTCCCATCTCTGCCAGCGAACTGGGGAGTCGTCGTACCAGCGGGGGCGGGGCACTGGATTCCCTCCCCGCTCTGAAAGGGTACTGGGGAGTGGCTGGTCCAGCGGGGGAGGGGCGCTGGGTTCCCTCCCCGGGTCTGCGAGGATACTGGGGATCAGCCGTTCCTGGGGGGGCGGGTCGCTGCCTTTCCTTCTCAGCTCTGCCAGGGAACTAGAGAGTGGCCATGTCACCGGGGTCGGGGGGGCTGCCTTCCCTCCCTAGCTCTGCGAGGGGACTGGGGAGCGGCCATTCCTGGGGAGGTGGGCGCTGGACTCTCTCCGTCTCTGCGTGGGGACTGGGCAGCAGCCTCTCCAGTGGGGTCTGGGGGCTGCCTTCCCTCCCCAGCTCTGCGAGGGGAATGGGGAGCGGCCGTTCCTGTGGGGGCGGGGCGCTGCTGTCCCTCCCAAGCTCTGTGAGGGGACAGCAGAGTGGCCATTCCTGAAGGGGCGGGTGTTGCCTTCCCTCCCTAGCTCTGCGAGGAGACTGGGGAGTGGCCTTTCCTGCGGAGTCTGTGCTCTGGGTTCCCTCCCCAGCTCTGTACGGGTACTAGGTAGCGGCCATTCCTGCGGGGGTGGGGCGCTGCCTTCCCTCCTTAGCTGTGTCAGGGGACTCGGGAGTGGCCGTTCCAGCGGGGGTGGGGTGCTGTATTCCCTCACCAGCTCTGGGAGGGGAGAGGGGAGTGGCCATTCGAGAGGGGGAGGGGCGCTGGGTTCCCGACCCAACTCTGGGAGGATACAGGGGAGGGGCAGTTCCAGCGGGGGCAGGGCGCAGACTTCCGTTCCCAGCTCTGGGAGGAGCCTGGGGAGTGGTGGTTCCAGCGGTGGGGGGGGGGCACTGGCTTCCCTCCTGGCATAAACAGATGGTTAAGGGTTAATGTCTCTTTTACCTGTAAAGGGAAGAAGCTCAGTGAACCTGGCTGACACCTGACCAGAGGACCGATCTGGGGAGAAGATACTTTCAAATCTTGGTACAGGGAAGTCTTTGTTGTGCTGTTTGTTTTGTTATTTGTTCGCTCTTGGGGCTAAGAGGGACCAGATGTGCAACCAGGTTTTCTCCAATCTTTCTGAATCAGTCTTTCATGTTTCAAAGTAGTAAGTATAGCCAGGAAACGTGGATCAATCTTATGTTTATTTTCTTTACTTGTAAATGTGTCTTTTGCTGGAAGGATTTTTACCTCTGTTTGTTGTAACTTTGAATCCCAGGCTAAGGGGGCGGGGAGGTCCCTCTAGGCTATATAAATCTGAATATCCTGTAAAACATTTTCCATCCTGATTTTACAGAGATAATTTTTACCTTTTCTTTCTTTAATTAAAAGCTTTCTATTTTAAGAACCTGATTGATTTTTTTCCTTGTTTTAAGACCCAAGGGGATTGGATCTGAATGCACCAGAGATTGGTGCTGGGTAAAGGACGGGAGGGAGGTTAATTCCTCTTTGTTTTAAGATCCAAGGAGTTTGGATCAGTGTAGCCTCTCAGGGTAAACCAGGGAGGGGAAAGTCTGGGGGGAAAAAGAGGGGAGGGAAGGCTAATTTCTCCTTGTGTTCAGATCCAAGGGGTTTGAGTCTTGGATTCCCCAGGGAAGGCTTTGGGGGAACAGGAAGTGTGCCAAAAATTATATTTTTGGCTGGTGGCAGCGTACCAAATTTAAGCTGGTAATAAAGATTAAAAGTGATCATGCAGGTCCCCACTTCTTGGACGCAAAAGTTCAAAGTGGGGAAAAAACCTTGATACCCACCCAGAATGGACCCTGCCTGGGCAGACTCACTGTGGGAAGCACATGGAGGGTCAGAGGATGCTGAATGCTCCAAGGAGAGACCCAGGAGGTAAAAACTTGTGAGCATCTTGCCCTAAAAACTTCTGCTCCAAGGGAGAGGAGGCTCCTCAAAGTCCTGACTGGTTTTGTGGGGAGCAGTTCCAGAGCATCGCTCATGGTCTCCGTGACAACTGGTGGCAGAGGTGAGATGTACTGCACCCCGTGAATGGTGCTGCTTGCAGTAAGTGACTGGGGAGCAGTAAAACAAAGGAGGGATAATGAGAACCAGGCATGCTGAAGGCTCAGAGAGGGACGGTTTCAGGGAGCGGTTAACCTCTGGGAGCGTGTGACCAGCGAGAAGGACTGTTGGAGTAACAGGGTCCCCCTGAGGACTGCAACCAGCAGTGTCAGGGGCGGAGGAGCTTGCCGCTCTGCCCTGGGAGAGAGGTTTTTTGCAGTAGCAGGGTTCCCGTGGGGATGGCAGGAGCAGTCCCACGTGTGGAGGAGTCTGCAGCTCGACCCTGGCAAAGAGGTGGTGACCACGAGAAGGGGTTGGCACACCAGGGGTTCTTCCTGGAAACCATAGGGGAGCCAAGAGCACACAAACCTGTCAGTCCAGAGCCACTTGGGAATGGTGAAGTGATGGCCTATCACCACCTCCTTGAGAAGGACATTGTGATCCTGTACACAAAGAGGGTTACGCACGAGGAAGTTCACCAAGGCACAGTTAATCGTGAGTAGGAAGAGAAGGACATGTCTGAGGAGCAGATTCCTGACCCAGATAGGGCTACAAAAGTATCTGGGAGCAGCTGGAGCAGCAGCCAGACATCCCCGAGAGTCTGGTCTCCAAACAGATGATGGTTTTCACGATCGGGTTCCCCATCAGAGGATCGAAGACATATGGGATGGGAGCAGAGCCTGAGAGTGCGAGAGGATTGTGAGACCAAGAGCCTGAGGAAAAGCTGCAGGAGAAGCAGCAGCAGCATGGACTGGGGATGGTGGAGCAGAGAGACATAGGGGACTGCCCAAGGGTCAGTGAGGAAACATGCCTGAGGTGGCAAGACCCTGGGACAGAGAGAACTGTGGTGGTGCAGCCGCAGATGCTGAGGGGCTGGGGGCCTGCGTGAAGGTCCCCAGGGCGAAGCCCCGCGTCCTGCATATGGCCTGGATCCCTGTGCAGACCCAGGAGGGGTCTGGTCGGCTGGTCGTTGGGGTTCTCCAGGATATTGGCTGGGAGGCCCTGTTGGGGGGTGACTGTGTCTCTTTGGGACAGAATCCAGGCCCTGCTCCTGTAATGGCCGAGGGTTTGAATTCAAATCCAGGGAACCAATTTGGTAAGACGGAAATGGTCAGTGAAAATGCAAATGAAGTGGCTGGCAGGGGGGAGGGGCTGCTGGGCTCAGGATACCTGCCTACCTGTAACCAGCCCCCTGGGGCTGAGTGGGAGGGAGAGATGCTCCCCGCCCCCCTGCACAACGGAGAGGGGGCTCACGCTGGCTCTGAGGCTGTGACCATAGCAAGGAGCTTGCTGCCTGTCCCCACTCGAACTGCCACTCCCTAGGCCCCTCCCAGAGCTGGGGAGGGAAACCAGAGCCCTGCCCCCGCTCGAGCGGCCACACCCCACGCCTCTCTCAGAGCTGGGGAGGGAAGCCAGCACCCCGCCCTTACTGGAACCGCCACTCCCCACGCCTCTCCCAGAGCTGGGGAGGGAACCCAGCGCCCCGGGCCTGCATGAACAGTCACTCCCCAGTCCCCTGGCGGAGCTGGGAGGGGAACCCAGTGCCCCACCCCCGCAGGAATGGCCGCTGCCCAGTCCTCTCGCAGAGCTGGGGAGGGAAAGCAGCGCCCTGACCCTGCTGGAATGGCGGCCTCACAAATCCCCTCACAGAGCTTGGGAGGCAACCCAGCGCCCCGCCTCTACAGGAACGGCCACTCCTCAGTCCCCTGGCAGAGCTGGGAGGGAACCCAGCGCCCCGCCCCCGCAGGAACAGCCGCTTCACATTCCCCTTGCAGACCTGGAGAGGGAAGGCAGCGCCCCTCCCCCGCAGGTCTGCACACTGGCCATGGCCATGGCCGGGAGTGCAGCGCAGAAGCTGCTCCAGCCCTGCAGCCTGTGGGGCAGTGCTTTGGGGTGGGGGCAGCACGGAGCAGGCAGGGCCCAGGTGGGCGGGGGAGAGACACACGTGGGGCAGACACGCTCCTGCCAGGAGCTGCCTGGTTCACCCCTTGGCCGGGAGCTGCAGGAGGAGCCCGGATCATGGCTCGGCTGCAGAGCTCAGAGCCCAGGCTGGGCCCAGGAGTGAGAGGATGGAGGAGCTGGGGGTGTAGCGGAGGTTGGAGCTGAGAATTGGTTGGAGATGGGGCTGTGCCACTTCCGCTTGGTGGCAGGGGGGCCCTCTGGCTTCTTTTTTTTTGCTCCGCCCCCCGCATCCCAATATTTCATCTTTGACATCCGGTCACCCTAGCCTGACATGAAGGAGGATGTCTGGACCAAGGGCCAGGGACTTGCCTTTGCTAGAGAAACCACTGTCAAGTTTTAGCCAATTAGGACAAGTCACCAAATAAGAACAACTTCAGGTATCAGTAACTGCTACAGGTTGCAAATTCCTACATGCAGTAGTTTCTGGCACTACACCTGCACAGCTGTGCTCCCCGGCTCCTCTCAGTCTCCTGCTCTCTCCTTCGCTCTGCCCCACTCTCACCCAGGCAGTTCCAGCTCACGTGGAGGATTGGACCCCTTGGCCTGGTGACTCCCTCATTACACTGCCTGGCCTGTCAGTGCAGCTAACTTGGAGCTTTGGCCTCTCCCCATTGTCCCTGGGGACTGTCAGTCTCAGGGTCCTGATTTCCCATTGATCCTTCCCCCTTCTACTGGTGCTGGGAACTAGCCAACCAACCCCCCCCCACACACACACTAAGTTTTAGTAAAGGGCCAAGAGCCCCTTACACAAGCCAGTCCCATGAGGGTCACCGATGTGCAGAGAAGGCAGCACAAGCTGGTCCCATGGTGTAATGGGCAGCACTCAGGACTCTGAATCCTGTAATCTGAGTTCAAATCTCAGTGGGATCTTGTGTTGGCTTGTGGTCATAGGCGACAGGTTATATACATTTGTGGTACTCGGGCTCCAGGAATATTCAGGGCTGGGAGGCCCTGCTCCAGCAATATTTGGAGCTGGTCTCTTCCCCTGGCCCTGGCCCCTGCCTGCCACCCCTCCCCCTGCATGTCTCCCCCTGCCGCGCTGTGTCCCTGCCTGACAAAAAGCAGCGTGCGCCTGTCCCCTGCCTGCCCCTGCTGCTGGAGAAGAGGGATTCTGGGCAGAACTGCTGTCTGCTTCCCCCGGGGTCCTAGTGCCTGCCCACCACTAATGACAAGGCAGGCTGCCCTGAGCCTCTCCAACACCCTCAGCCCCAACCCTCATCCCTCTGCACCCTGATCCTCTGCCCCAGTCCTGAGCCCCCCCGCAGCATGAAACCCCCATCTTCAGCCCCACAGCCCTCACACCACACCTCTGCCTTAGCCCTGAGCCCCGTCCTGCATCATGAACCCCTCATCCTCAGCCCCACAGCACTCAGCCCTGCACTCCCTCCTATCCCCAAACTCCCTCCCAGAGGGTGCATCCCCAAGCTCCTTCCCAGAGCCTGCACCTCTCACCCCTTCCTACAACCCTGCCCCAGCCTGGAGCCTACACCCAGCACCCAAACTCTATCCCAAAGCCTGCACCCTGCACCCCTCCTGCACCCTAATCCCCAGCCCAGGATCTGCATCCCAGACCTCCCCCCCAAACCCCTTCCCAGAGCCTTAGGCAGGTGGGGGTGGAGTTTGGGGGGCGGAGTTGGGGGGCGGGTTCTGGGCACCACCAAAATTTCTACAAACTTGCCACCCATGCTTGTGGTAAAGCCCCAGAGCTCAACTTCCCTGTCTCCAGCTGTGTAAGAGTGAATCTTTCCCCTCCTGCTGGGTGACTCACACCTCCTAGAACCAGGTCTTTGGCTGGGATGGCCACAATGGGTTAGGGCTCTAGAACTTGCTACCCTGATAGTTGGGATTCTTGCTGCTGCACCTGATGTTCACAAGCTTGGCCCTTGTGCTTCCTACCACACTTTTCCTCTGGCCCACATGGCGCTTGAAGAAAGGAGTGCCAGGGCTGGGATTAATAGTCAGGGCTTGGCAGGAGGGA
>NW_022059972.1:0-29999 GCF_007399415.2 Gopherus evgoodei | reverse complement strand
TTGGTGGCCATATGGGTTTATTTTGGCCTGTTGCTTCTCGGTCCAGGATGTTTTTGCATCAGTTGCACACAAAAAGGATGTCATTGTGAGCGGCCCATGAAGACAAGACTCACCTTTACCTGCTTTGCTCGGCTTGACTTGCTTCCTCACCCTGTTCCTGCCCTAGTGCCTGGGTTGACCTGGTGGTGGAAAGGGACTGGGGGCCTCTGGCTTGTGGAGGAAATTGAGCTGGACTCTGAGCTAGGCTAGACCCTGGCAGTGAGAGTCTGGCCACTACTTGCCACCCCACCCTGTTATCCTGGCTTCCCTCACTGGAGGTCATTTCAGGAGGGAAGTGGGTCTTCTTCCTCCCCTCCCCGATTTTCACACAGCAGAGGAGTGCAAACAGGAAAACGAACGGCTACTCCACAGCCTCACCGGAGGAACTCGACGCCCTTTGCTGTGGTGAGTAAGAAGTGGCTGTTGGCTGACAGGGCCTGTCCCCGAGGAGCTGGAACAGCAGCTACCACCTCCCCCTCTGTAGGGTTGGATCCCCTTTGTGGGACAGTTGTTTGACAGTTGTGTGCATCTCCAGAATATTCAGCGCTATGTGCAGAGGTCTCTGATGGAGAAGAAGTTGATTTACTATGCAGTGGAGCATCTGGGAGGAACTTTTGATGACCCTGTAAGTAGCTGCATCTTCTTTCAGAGGGCTGAGTTTTCCCTGCCCTAGTCTCATGAGGGCAGTTTATTGCTCGTTAATCTGTGGTACTCATTACAGCAGGCTGTGGGAAATGCTCATTGCCTGGCTGCATGGGCGGCTGCTGCTCCCTGCTCTGGAGAGCGTCTGTATTGCTCTGTCAGCCTCCCATCTTTCCTGAGCCAGTCTGGTAAGGTCCAAAGTGCCCCCTTCGGCTCGGCAGCTGATAGTCTGTGCAGACATCAGCCTCCTGCCAGTCCCACAAGCAGCAGCAGCGCCAGCCCCCCAGCACCACAGGGGCACTCAATGCATTTCCTGTGGGGAAATGGCTCCTTGGCGTTCAGCTGCTAGAGTGAGAGCCAGGAGAGAGCAGTGTCTGGCTCACCTTGGGGGAGAGAAGGGACTTGATGAGTGCGGATCTCCCTCTGTCTCCCCCACAATGCTTGCCAGTTTTATTGTCACTGTGATAGTCAGCGTTTTCCCTTCAGGGCTGGCCCTAGAGGGATCCGGGGTCTGGGACAAATCTCCCTTTTCCTCCCCAGGCCCTGCCCCCACTCCACCCCTTCCCCCAAGCCCCCACCTTTGTCCCATCTCTTCCCGGCTTGCACCATTCCTCTTCCTCTCCCACCTCTTCCCGTCCCTGCTCCTCCTCCACCCCACCCAGCGCCTCCTGAACCCCACTGAACACTTGATCACTGGCAAGTGGGAGGTGCTGAAGGGGAAGAGGAGGAGCTTGTTAGCACGGCCTGTAGTGGTGGGGGGGAGTTGGCTGCCAGTGGGTGCTGAGCACCTATTTTTTCTCTGTTGGTTCTCCAGCCCCAGAGCTCCCATGGAGTTGCTGACTTGGCTTCTTTCGCACTCTGGAGAGAGGAGCAGAACCAGGGCTATGGCTGATCTGTGGGGCACCAGGTGAGTGGCAGAGGTGTCAGGTGCTGAGAGTTTGCCTGACACCTCAGGGACACAGTGTGAGGTGGTGTCCCAGGGACCTCTATGAAAGGAGCAGAACCGGATTTATTTGGGGTGGGGAGAGAATTGAGAGTGTCTCAGTGGGTTGTACAGAGGTATTGCCTGGGTTAGAGACTGGCTAAAATGCAGGCCTCGCTGTGAGCAAGATTCAAACCTGCACAGGGGAACCCTAATAGATTTCAACTCCAACGCCTTAACCACTCGGCCATCACAGTTGGGGGCACAAAAATGCCCCAATGCCAGAGAAACTGGTAAAGAATCACAATGTCCAGGTTTGAAGCCATCTGAACTACAGAATTCCCACCGCAAACCTGGCTCCCAAAGCACAGGGGGGATTTGGGTTTGTTCTCTTTGCTTAGCCATGCGCAGTCGCACAGAGAGCACGTTTAAAAGTCTCCCCTCCCACAGGGCGAGAATAGGAAATGATTCTTAACTTGAAGATTGATGTAAATGAGGATGTTTGGACCACAGGGCCAGGGACTGATCTTTGCTAGAGAAACCAGTGACACACAGAACCAGGCTAAGGAAAATGTTTCCTGGAGTCAGTAACTGGATTAGGAGCAGTATTGTGCAGAGAAATGTCTCACAAGAGGAGTCAGAGCATTGGTGTTTCGGTAGCAGAAGTCACAGCTACAGTGGGGGAAGTCTAGCTTTGGTTTCTGGCCAACAAAGGGATGAGTTTTATTGTCTCCAAATTTCAGTAGAAAAATTCAGACCCAAACTGTGTGTGGTGGGGGTTTCTCTGGTTTGGTTTGTTTTTCTCATTTGAAATGTCCTTTTTCATTTTTCGGGGAAAACTATTTGGAAAAGGCCAAGGAAGAGTCCAAACAATTACAAATATCCATGGGAGTGAAGGTTTCTCTCTGCGCCGGGGGAGAGGTGGAGATTTTCATGGAGGGGAGTTGAGGAGATAAATGAGAGACTTTTGCTCCAGCAGAGGGAGCGGCTTGGCAGGTTCATTTTTACCAAGTGAAAGCCCCGCCCCCCCCCCGCCACACACACATTGCTCCCCTGCTGCTGCTGCCCCAGCTCAAAGCCCACTGTCACCCCCCACATGTGACCTACAGCTTCCCACTGACAGAGCCCTTATCTATCAGAGACAAAATCCGCTTCTCCCAGCTGAGCCCTCCCCCTACAGAGCCCAGGACAACCCTGACCTAGCCATGACAGGGGTTTGGGCTTAATCTTCAGGGCCAAGCGCAAAACCTTCAGCCGGGCTTGTTTCGCTCCCTTCCCACCTCAACCCAAGTGGCAGGGGAGAAACAGACGAGACGCACTGGCTGGAAGACGACTCCCTCCCACTTCTCTATAGCCTTCAGTGACATTATTAATATGAACTGGGACCACAGAGATCATTGTTGCCACCACTGTTATATATGTGCAGCAAATATTGTGCAAAGGTTGGCATGTGAGGTGTCTCCAGAGGAAGTGAAGGATAAATTCTCCGAACAACTAGATGCTCTGATATCATCAGCGCACTGCACAGACAAGCTGATCCTGCTTGGCGATTTTAATGCAAGAGTTGGATGCGATGCCGCAGCCTGGGAAGGAGTCATTGGGAAAAATGGAGTGGGAAAGTGTAACAGCAATGGTCTGTTACTGCTGAAAACTTATGCAGCACATGACCTTCTGATCACCAATACGGTCTTCCACCTTCCTACCCATAACAGGACTTCATGAATGCATCCCTGTTCCAAGCACTGGCATCTGATCGACTATGTCATCATCAGGAGAAGGGACAGACAAGATGTCAGGGTTACAAAAGCTATGTGTGGCACTGACTGTTGGACAGATCACAGGCTCATAGTATCTAAAATGAAGCTCCGTATCATGCTGAAGAGACGACCACAAGGCTGCAAGGCTCTCAAAGGATCAACGTGTCGAAGCTGAAGAACAGCCGCATCACTGAAAATCTAGTGGAAGACCTAGAGAATGAGCTTCCTGATCTTCGTAGTGAGGATGACGCTGAGAAAGACTGGGAGCGATTCCGCAACACTGTCCATACAGCTGCATCAAAGGTATCGGGGTCCTCCACACGCAGGCGGCAAGACTCGTTTGACTAAAATGATGTGGAAATCCAGACCTTACTTGCTGAGAAGCACCGCCTGCATCATGCATATCAGAACTATCCATCCTCAGCGGCAAAGAAGACCGCCTTTATCAACACTCACAGAACAGTACAGAACTGAATGTGCAAAATGCGGGACTTGTGGCTGAGCGTCAAAGCAGATGAAATACAGGCGTACGCAGACAGGAACGACTATAAGCAGTTCTATGAAGCCCTCAATACACTCTATGGTCCACAGCCTTCTGGGAACTTTCCCCTCCTGAACTCTGATGGCACTGTGCTCCTTACAGAAAAGCCACAGATTCTCCAGAGATGGGCTGAACATTTTGAAGCAGTTCTCAGCTGCCCCTCAGTCATCAAAGATGAGGCCATTGAAAAGATGCCCCAGGCTGCAGCCAGTGACTCCTTGGATGCTTCACCAGAAGAGGACGAAGTGAAGAAAGCCATCAATCAGCTGTCAAGCAGCAAAGCCCCAGGGTCAGATGCCATACCAGCAGAGGTGTACAAAGTCTTTGGACCCATGTTGCTACGGAAACTCATTGAGCTGTTTCAGTCCTTCTGGAAGCAGGGATCCATTCCACAGGAATTTAGAGATGCGTCCATCGTGCACCTCTATAAGAGGAAGGGCAATCGCCAGGTATGCAACAATCACCGTGGAATCTCGCTGCTCTCTACAGCTGGGAAAGTTCTTGCACGGGTTCTGTTGAACCAATTGGTCACTCACCTGGAGCAGGGCTTACTGCCAGAATCACAGTGCGGCTTCCGCAAGGGACGTGAGACTATTGACATGATCTTCGCTGTGCGTCAGCTACAGGAGAAATGTCAAGAGCAGAATCGCGAACTCTACACAACTTTTGTGGACCTCACGAAAGCATTCGACTTTGTCAGTCGCCAAGGCCTGTGGAGGATCATGCCAAAATTCACTGTCCAGACAGATTCATACAAATGGTAGGTCAATTTCATCACTATATGATGGCTCGTGTCCTGGAGGACGGTGAAACATCTGAGGCCTTCCCAGTCACCAACGGTATCAAACAAGGGTGTGTTTTAAGCACCCACTTTGTTCAGCATGATATTCTCTGCCACTCTGACTGATGCCTTTCAACACTGCACTGAAGGAGTAGGCCTGAAGTACAGAACTGATGGGAAACTATTCAATCTGAGGCGACTGTGTGCCATCACCAAGGTGAAGGAAACTGTATTTTGAGACTTTCTCTTTGCCGATGATTGTGCTCTGAATGCTAGTACAGAGTCAGAAATGCAAGCTAGTGTGGACAAGTTTTCATCTGTGTGCAACAACTTCGGTCTCACCATTAACATCAAGAAGACTGAGGTTATGCACCAGCCAGCTCCCCATGCTCCCTGCTCAGAACCGTCCATCACTGTAAATGGACAGAGACTTCAGGCAGTGGACCACTTCACGTACCGGGCAGTACCCTTTCCCGAGCGGTGTCAATCGATGTTGAAGTAAACTGCAGAACTGCTAAAGCCAGCTCTGCATTTGGCCGATTGCGCTCCAACATCTGGGAACATCGAGGGATCAGCCTACCAACGAAGCTGAAGATCTACCAAGCAGTGGTGCCTCCACTCTGCTGTATGCCTGCAAGACGTGGACTGTTAATCGGAGTCATGCATGAAGGATCGATCACTTCAACATTTCCTGTCTGCGAAAGCTTCTAGAAATCAGATGGCAAGACAAAGTGCCCGATACTGAAGTCCTTACCAGAGCCAGTCTGCCGTCAGTTCACACACTGCTGATGAGAGCCCAGACCAGATGGGCCAGACATGTTGTGATAATGTCAGACGAGAGCATTCCTAAACAACTCTTCTACGGAGAACTCACCCAGGGAAAGTGCTCTCATGGAGGACAAAAGAAGCGGTTCAAGGACATGCTGAAGATCTCTCTGAAGTCCCTCAAGATCAACACTGCCACATGGGAAACCCTCACACTGAACTGTCCAGCATGGCGCAGCCTCATTCAGACAGGCAGTAATACCTCTGAGGTGAGACGTACTGCTGAGACTGAAAGAAAGCGTGAGCTGTGCAAGTCCAGAGCTGCCTGCACATTATCAACAGTGCCATCACGTCTGTCCGATGTGTAACAGGACTTTCCATGCCCAAATTGGACTGATCAGTGATATTCGGACGCACAGAGTACGGTCATCAAACGAATGAGTTGCTGAGGTCTTCATTGACAATGATGGACGAACATCATCATGTCAATAACGTCACAGCAGGTGACATGGCACCAGTGAGACTGATATTGGAATACTGCCTCCAGTTTCGGTGTCCTCATTTGAAAAAGATGTTGTGAAATTGGGGCTGGGGCAGCAAAGAGCCAACAAATGTACTGAGGGTTGGAGAAAAATGCCTTCTAGTGAGCTATTGAACAAGCTCAACTTGTTTAGCATATCAAAAGAAGACTGAAAGGTGACTTCATTGAAGTGTTGAAGTGCCAGAATGGAGAGAAAAGATTAGATATTAAAGGGCTCTTTAATCGAGCAGAGAAAGGCATAACAAGACCCAATGGCTGGAAGATGAAAAGAGACAAATTCATATTACAAAAATGGTACTGGCACAAATATTCAAGAGCGAGGATGATTCACACAGTAACAAGCTACCAAGGAAAGTGGTGGATTCTCCATCTCTTGATGTCATTTCATGAAGACTAGATGCCTTTCTGGAATGTGTTTGCCCCCAAAGTAGCTACTGTGTCATACAGGAGGCCTGTGAAATGATCCAACCTCCGCTCCTGGGGAAGATGGCAGCTGCTTCCCTCAGGTTCTGGGGACACCTGCAGAGCCTTCTTCCTGAACATCCTCAGGAGCCTGGCCATCCTGGAACCCAACGTGGAGCAGGCATGAGTCTGTGGTCAAGGCAGCCTCTCGCTAACCAGCCTGTTTGGTCCTCACACATCCCTGCTCCAGCCAGAGCAGCTCCTCCTCCCGCCACCGGGGTGCAGGGAGTGCAGGCTACACACACTTACATGATCTGCTCCCCTTCAGCGTTCCCCCTCCTCACCCCTGGGGCTGCAAGAACCAGGGAGTCTCGTCCTTTTCGAGCACTAGGGTGAGTCACAAAGATCATCGGTCACTTTGGACAAGTAGCTCCCTCCTGCCAATCCAGGACACACTCCCCCCCACCACATCCCCCCACCCAGGCTAGAGAAGGAACAGAACCCAGGAGTCTGGACTTCTCCTGGGAAACCATTCCCCACTTCAAAGTCCCTAGGCATAGCAAGGCCAGGGCCCCCTCATTTCCCATTGATTTCCATGCTCAGCAGCTCCCCGGGTCTGGCCCAGCTCAGAGACTCTCAGCCTGGGGAACAGTCTCCCACAAGGGAATTGCTGGGAGCCCCATTGCGGGGACCTTGCCAAACACACTGGAGATGGCTCTGGAGAAGCCCCTCCCAAGTCTGAGAGTGAGGAGTTCCTGGGGGGTGTTTGCAAATTCAATCTCCTTTGGGAGAGATTCTTTTCCCCTCTTTCTGCCTCTCCCCAGACAGACAGGGGATGCCACCGAGCAACCCTAATGCCACTCACTTGCTCTGGTGATGGAGCGATGGATGGAGGATGTTCAGTGTCATCCCTCACCCTTCTCCTCACTCTCCCAGCCCAAGGCAGACTGGAGAGAGGGGTGGTGACCTGAGGAGTTACCCTGCCCAGCCAGCAGGCAGGGTGATGACACTGGGCGATCGGCTGGCTGGGAAAACAAGAGCCTGTCTTATTGCCAAGGAAAGGAGAAACTTGGCCATCAACAGGGGGTGCAGAACATCACCCTAGTGTGGAGGTGACAAGGCCTCCAGAATCTGGAAATTCTAGCACTTTACACACCTTCCCGGAGCCTCCCAATCCCCCTGGGCTCTTGGGACTGCAACCCCAACCCTACTAATTTGAAACAGGCCTGGGGAGGTGAAGCTACTGGCTCAGGGTCACACCAAGTGTCAGAAGGATGGATGGAACCCAGCAGTCCTTCTTTCCAGGTCCCTTCACTAACTGCACACTCCCTCTGGGGTTTCACTTCATCCCAGTCTAGAGAGATGGGCCCAGCCATGGAGTTTGGCTCTAGAAGACCAATTCTCCAATTTGTTAAGGGCGTTTTGAATTCCAATCCTGTGCTCCAAAGTGCTTGGTGTCATTTGCAAATTTTAGAAGCATGCTCTCCACTCCATTATCCAAATCTGTAATGAAAATATTGAATAGTACTGGACCCCGGACTGACCCCTGCCGAACCCAACAGGTACACCCTCTCTGTTGGACAGCCAAACATGGAGAAGGGCTCTTGGAGTCTGGGCTTTCAACCAGCTCTGCACCCACATCACACTGAATGTGTCTAGACCGCATTTCCCTCATTTGCTTGTGAGACTGCCCTATAGGACTGTGTCAAAAGCCCCAGTAACACCGAGACTGATCCCATCTAATGTTTACCCACCTCCAACAGGCCCAGAACCCTTCCAAAGAAGGAAAGAGGATTGATTTGGAATGATCTATTCTTGACAAACCCATGCTCACTCGTCCTAAGAACCAAGGTATCCTGTACGTGCCGCGACAAACTGATTGTTTAAGAATCTATTCCAGTAACTCTCCAGCTATGGAAGTGAGGCTAGCTAGTCTGTAAGTCTCAGGGGTCTCTTTGTTCCCCTTTTAAAAATAGGTTCTGTCTTGTTCATGAATGGGAAGGTGTTCTTTTTCAGGGATCTTGGACGAGAACTGAAGCACAATACCTGGTTTGTTAAGGCCACAAAAACAGAGGCAGGAACCTCTTCTCTCCTGCTGGCAAAGAACCCCAGGTACTTAAGAGAAAGGGACTCACATTCCTGAATGCTCTTTAAAAAAGGCAGTGGTTAAAAAGTTTGGCCCTGACCATTTCTTGTTTCCACAGATTAGATATTTTAGCAAACTTTAGAATTCCTTGGTGCTAAATACCATGAAACTCCCCTTTCTCCTTCACAGAGGGCTTTAACGCCCCTTATCTCACTCAGGCTCATGACTGCCCAGAGTTCGAGAATTGTCCCTCTTCCCATTGGACAGATGGGAAGGAGCCTGAGGTCCAGAGAAGGGAAGTGACCTACCCAAGGGGCTACACAGCAAGGCGGTGGCAGAGCCAGAAAGAGAAGCCACCAGTCCTGACTCTTGTTCTAACAAACAGCAAACTCCCCCAGAGGCAGGGATAGAGCCCAGGAATCGAGATAGTGGGGAAATTTCATTGAAGCCATTTCAGTCAGAAAATCCCCTTCAGATTAAACCAGTTTGTTTCTCAAAATCAAAACAAGTGAGATGAAAGTTCTTTGCAAAAATATTTTGTTGCAAAACAAAAGCATCTCCTGTTTGTCAGAGTGTGTTAAATTGTCTCGTCGCAAACAAAGAGGAGACACTTAGATCTCAAAAATTAGAAAAGATGCTTCAATCTGAGCTAAATAGTTGCTGCTCTTAATTTCAAAATAAAAAAATACAAATGAAAAAGACTATTTCAGCTATTCTATTATGTCATAATCTGTTCTGAGTAAACGTGATAGGACACCTCATATTACGCACTACTCCTAGTGACACTCTTCAGTGGATCCCCATCCTCCACCCACCGTGAGATAGGTAGGAGCAGATCATTAGTATCCCTACTTGAAAGAGGGAGAAGCTAAGGCTGAGAAAGGAGAATTGACTTGTCTTAGGTCACACAGCCAGCCAGTGGCAGAGTTGGGAACAGGACCCAAGAGCCCTGATTTTCAAACTAAGCATCAGATCATGAATTTCAAACACTGAATGACTTGAGTAAAGTGTTCTCAAATGAGCTGCAGACCAACAACAGTGCAGAGTAATTATTCAGCATGTATTTGAGAACTGCAATGTTAGAGAGAACCATGAACTGCTCAGAGACAGTTAATGCAGAAAGCAGCAAAATTTGTCAAACGTATGACTGGTTATGACTTATTTACTTGGTTTTAAAAGAGAATAAGGACCTCAGTCTCCTCCCTGTCAATAACCCCCTGCTCAGCCAATCAGGGTAGAGACTGAGGATGGGAGGCCGAGGATTCTCACCAGAGAGCCCAAAGGATGGCCCAGGTCACGAGTGGGGTCACTGCCAGAACACTATTTCAGCCTCACATTTTTGGGTGGACCTCTCACAGTGGGAGCTGCCAAGTACTCCCCTGCAACACACACGCACACAGACACACACACCTGCTGGTGTTGGGAGGGGAAGAGGAGAAAGGACAAAAGAAGCAAGAGACAAAGGGAAAGGAGGGAGAGAGGGATGGAGGAAAAGGTGTAACAAAAAGGACAAACCCTATTGTCCCCAGTGTTTCTAAGGGACAAAATCTCAGATGCAGAATAAAATTCGGCCTCCTTAAGCTCGTGATTTCCATGCCTAGAATTCAACTGTCAACAGATGGATCAGACTGAACAGGTTTCAAAACTCCAGGAGGCTCTTACCTTCTAAACAGAGACAGTTGTTTTCTAGTAAAATCAAGAAAAGGGAAGGAGAAAACTCGAAAGAGATTCCTCCTGGCGCTCACGTACGTGAACCCAAATCCTCTCTCAGTCCTCAAAGACAGACCTGGAGAAAGAGACTTGCTGAAGTAAAGTCACAGGGATCTCTGAGGTTTCCCTGGCTGATGTCAGCGTCTCTCTGTGAGGTCACCACCTCCCCACCACCTTGACCAATAGTCTGAGGTCCTGCAAAAGGCCTTTGTGATGTCACTGCCACATCCCTCCCTTGCTGTGCTAATGTCTTGCCCCTGGCCAGGCACTTTGGAGGTTTGAGCTACTCTCTGTGGATCACCCCACTCAAGGAGCGTTCGTTCTAGGCAGCAAGCCGGCTAGACAGGAAAACATCAGACACTGCTCTCAATGCTACACTCAGTTTTTCAGAAATTAGTTGATTTTATGGCCGAAAGAGACAATTAGAGCATCTAATCTGACCCGCTGCATAACACAGGCCTCCTGTGTGACACAATAGCTACTTTTGGGGCAAACACATTCCGGAAAGGCATCTAGTCTTCATTAAATGACATCAGGAGATGGCGAATCCACTACTTTCCTTGGTAGCTTGTTCCTGTGGTGAATCATCCTCGCTGTTGACTATTTGTGTCTTATTTGTAATATGAATTTGTCTCTTTTCACCTTCCAGCCATTGGGTCTTGTTATGCCTTTCTCTGCTCGATTAAAGAGCCTTTCATACCCAATCTTTTCCCTCCATTAAAACCATTCAACACTTCAGTGAAGTCACCTTTCAGTCTTCTTTTGATAAGCTAAACAGGTTGAGCTCGTTCAATAGCTCACTAGAAGTTATTTTTCTCCAACCTTCAGAATATTTGTTGGCTCTTTGGTCATCAGACTCCTGAACTGCAGCTGGATGTGGCTCTTGTTCTTCTGCACAGCACAGCTCCTGGAGAAGAGGGATCTGCAAATGTACATTCTTATGATACCTTTGTTTAATTGATGAAAACATAAACTAGACATTTGGAGGACTGGAACTGATTTCAGCTGATGGACAGCTTTGCTAGGTTTTTATGCATATGGACAGCAAAATGTTGAGTGTTTACATTCATATCAAGCATCCCTGTATAGTGGAACTCCTGAACATAATGAAGAATGGAAATGAAAATGTTTTCCTTTTTTAAAAAAAAGAAAGAAGGTGAAAAGAGAACACAGAGGTTTGAACCAAGGACCAATTGAGCTGTAGTTAAGTACTCTACTACCAAGCTATACACCTATGACAACAGGAGTATAGGATTGTGATCTCCAGGACTTTGATGGACAGACCTTGCTTCATCAAGCTCCTTTGCCATTCGCAGACCACAGGGGGTTTTAAAAATGGGGTTTCATTAAACTTCTTAAATGTAGTAAACTCCACAGCTTGCACACCCACCAATATAGCTTCTCCCACTGACATAGCTGCCACCTTTTGGGGAAGTGGATTAACTACACCCACAGGAAAAAACTCTCCAGTCAGCATAGAGCAGTGGTTCTCAAACTGTGAGTCAGGACCCCAAAGTGGGTCATAACTCTGTTTTAATGGGGTCACCAGGGCTGGGAATAGACTTGTTGGGATCTGGGGCTGAAGCCAAAAGTCTGAGCCCCACCACCCAGGGCTGAATCCCTTAAGCTCTGGTTTTACCTTCCCCCAACTGGGGCTGGGCTTAGTCTCCCCTGCTTCTACCCACTGGGGAGGGGCTTGGTCTCTTTTTCCAGGGCTACGTAGTAATTTTTTTTTGGCAGAAGCGGTGTGTAGTGAAAGGAAGTTTGATAAACCCTGGCATAGAGCCTCTGAATATGTCTAGACTTGGCTCCCTGTGGCACTGTGGGTGATCAGACACTGAAAGTACAGCCATGAAGACACCACACACCAGCCTTGCCTAGCAGGCAAAAATCAAACTTCCCCAGAAAGACACCCAGTGTTTTTTAACCCATCTCCCTAAGCACTCAGCCACAACCACTTAACAAAGGGGCTTTTCTACACTATGGTTCTGGTCTTACTGAAGGGTCATTTCCAATTGTTTGCTCAGACCAGCATTGGGGGAAATGGTGCCCTGGGCAAAGCTTGTACTTTGGCACTTCCCCATTGCCCCTGGATGATCCCCCCTCCCCCTTTACTGCTAGCTTCTGCACTCCCAACCCTTGCACCTCCTTCTCCCCTAACTCTTGCCCCCACCTGTGCTGCCTTTGCCCTTAACTCCCTGTGCCACCAGCCATGACCCTCTCCTGCAGCCCCTTCACATGGTTCCAGTGCTGGGGGCCCCGCACTTGTTCTCCCTTTCCCTGGGCTTTGACATCACTAGCCCCTGATTAGTGAGTAGGGTTCAGTGGTCCCCAAAATGTGAGGCATAACTCCTAAGGGGACACAGAGGAACCTTCATGGGGGCACCTCATGGCCTGAGCCAGCCCCCATAGAGAGAGCACCACTCAGCCCAACTCTGTCCCAGCTCTTCCCCAACCCCACCCTCAGCCTGGGCCTCTGGCTCCCAGCTTGGCCTGGACTTCCTTACCCCTTTCTGCACCCCTTCCCCAGCAAGCAACAGCCCCACTCCCAGCCTCAGTTCTTGACTCTGGCTTCCAAGGGTCCACAGCCATGCATAAGAGGGCACAGTGTGAAATATTTGGGGACCACTGTTCTAGGATGATGTTCTCAATCACTTCTATGCAGCCCAATAAAGGCTATTCCTCACCCACCTACTCCTCCATCAGGACCGGCTGGGTATGTTCTGCTGCTCTTCACTCATGCAGGAAGGATAATAACATTTCATTCCACTCAATCCTAAAGTGATTTGTAACCAGCCAACACCAGTCCTTCTAGGAAAGTGGCCCCATCATGCTGCATCACTAGGCAGAGTAGGTGTGTCTATGCAAACACAGTCTGTTCCTGAAGTCTTTCCCCCATCTCCTAACTAGATGTGAGGAGGGAGCTCAATCAGCCCCTGCTTCCTCTTAATATTTAAAAAGTCCATATTGTCCCTATCTCTGCTGGCCTTAGATTTCTCCTACTGTCTCTATCTTGACAGCTCAGATGAAATAGCCAAGTGGTTAAAGTGGTAGACTACTAATCTATTGTTCTCTGCATGCATAGGTTCAAATCCCCTTCTCCTGGGATGCATTTAGTCTTCACTCCTCCTTTATAGACAACCGTCTCCCCCTTTGCTACAATGAAAAACCAAACAATGTTGCTTCTTGCAAACAAAAACCTTCTTAGAAACTCAGATCCCCCCTCCCGATTTAAATAAAATGTCTAAATCCCAGATTTCTAAATAAATAAATAAATAAAATCTCTAGTCCTGTATTTCTTAGTTTTTGTCTCGAAAGGTAACATCCTCATCATCTCCCCCAAACACGCTGAGAGCCGCCCAAATTATTAAAATACCCTCAACTCGAGCAAAGCCAGAACAGTGAACCAGAGCTAGTGTCTAGGCCAAGCTGTTCTGAAGGAGGCAACTCAAACATTATCTCCCTGCTTCCCTTGGCAAGCTCTGACTGAGAAAACAAAATTCCCCAAACTGAAAAATTTTGCTGAAAAACCAATACTAGTCTGTTTGGGGACTTTGGTTTGAAAGTATTATTATTATTCTCTTCTGATTTCTGAATCAGTTCAGTCTTTGTCCTCCAGGTGTGTTTCCAGCTGTTGAGTTGTGGGGAAGAGAGACCAAGTCATGATGTCTCTTCCCCTCATAGACTCATAGACTCTAGGACTGGAAGGGACCTCGAGAGGTCATCGAGTCCAGTCCCCTGCCCTCATGGCAGGACCAAATACTGACTAGACCATCCCTGATAGACATTTATCTAACCTACTCTTAAATATCTCCAGCGATGGAGATTCCACAACTTCCCTAGGCAATCTATTCCAGTGTTTAACTACCCTCACAGTTAGGAACTTTTTCCTAATGTCCAACCTAAATCTCCCTTGCTGCAGTTTAAGTCCATTGCTTCTTGTTCTACCATAGTTTCATCTAACTTGCTAGGAAGCTTCTTTGCTACCATGTGAGTCAAGCAGTGTCCATTGTCTCTGTGCTATCTTGGAGAAGCCTGCATTGTACACGGTTCCTGGGATAGTCCTTGGGAGTGTGGATACCTTCAATGGGACAGCAGCGAGTCTGGCTCCTCCCTTGTCGCACCTGAAAGGCTGGTGGGGGGCATTTCTCAACCTCATAACATATCTCAGTAATGCACACAGAGCAAAACTTCATAACTTCCCAACCAATGCGAGCACACACAGTCCAACAAAATATTAATGTTCAACAGATCAAGACTTTTGAAATGATACCTCACCAGGCAGACTTTGTACAAACCATGTCATCATTATATGAGAGTGGTGAATATGGAGCTTCCAGGTGCTGCTCTGAGCACAGTGTGCCACACCTGGGCTTCCATTGCAATGGAGACGTACCCTTGGAGTCCATCTCTCCTGGGATAAAGATGGCAGCAGGGTTGACCTGGGTCATCTGACTTGGGATCCTGGATGTAAAGCTGAGGGGCTAAAAACTGTGGTGCAGATATTTGAGTTCACAGTGAAGCCTGGGTTCAGAAACCATCGCCCCTCATGGGGCCTCAGAAGTTGGGCTCAAGCCCATATGTCTGCATTGTAATTTTACAGTGGTTGGGAGGGAGTTTAGGAAGTAGAAATGGTAAAACCACATTGAGGGAACTGGAACACTGACCTATCAGCTCTCAACACCCAAACTTTCAGTCACTCTATTATCAGTGCCTTTGAGTGTAATTTAAACAGTAGGTCTACCTAGCTCTGAATCTTGTCTTCTGACAGTAGCCAATACCAGGTGCCCCAAAAGCCACTCCCCCCCAAGCACCACTGGGGGTTGAACCCAGGATCTCCTGTTTACAAAACAGGCACTTTAACCAACTAAGCCATGGTGCCTGCTGTTATTTAATGCATATGTGCTCACACCTGACTCTCTGACAAGTCCCACTGGGCCCTGACAAGTGTTGCTTGTGTTTGGCTTCTGTAAAGCAGAGCAGCAGGTGAAGTTTTGCTCCCAAGGTGTGTGTGTGATTCTTTGGTCAGGTCTACACTACAAAATTAGGTTGGTGTAATTACATTACTTAGGCTGGCAATGCAGTTATATCAACCTAATCCCAGTGTAGATAGCGACTCAGCTGTTAGAACTTTCTGGAGCTATGAAAGGGGAGGTGCCCAGCCTCTGTAGCAGGAATTCAGGGCAGGTGAGTTCACGGCAGACTTTATGGGATGCTGGTGGAGGCCAGTTATGGTGTTATAATGACCAGCAGCATTTACACTGACAATTTGTCTCTTTAAGTTTGCTGCAAAAAGCTCTAGGCCTCTCGTCGAGGTGGTTATATTTTGTCACCAAAACAGGGCAGTTTTGTCACCAGACATGGCATTGCAGTGTGTACACCAGCCACAAGATGCCAACCGAGGGAGTGTTGTGTGGTTTTCACACACCTGAGCAATATAATGATGATGAAGTAACTTTGTAGTGCAGATCTGGCCAAAGATTCACACACACACACAACTTGCAAGGAAAACGTCACCTGCTCCTCTGCTTTGCAGAATCCAAACACATGCAAAGCTTGTCAGGTCCCGATGGGGAATGGCAGAAAGTCAGGTGTGAGCAGACAGTGTATTTTAGCCACAGAAAGGTACCATAGGTTAGCTGGCTAAAGCAGCAGATTGGAAACAGGAGGTTCTGGGTTCAACTCTCAATGATGCCTTGTTGAATAACTCTTGGGGCACCTGGTATTGGCTACTGTCAGAGGACAAAACACAGAGCTAGATGGGCTTTTGGTCCAGCCCAGTATGGCTGTTCTTATGGTTTAAA
Source organism: Gopherus evgoodei (assembly GCF_007399415.2). Taxonomy (NCBI): domain Eukaryota; kingdom Metazoa; phylum Chordata; order Testudines; family Testudinidae; genus Gopherus; species Gopherus evgoodei. The sequence goes on along the minus strand of NW_022059972.1, from coordinate 14,009 downwards.
TTACACTCATAGGCACTGACAATAGGGTTACTGAAAGTTTGGGAGTTAAGAGCTGATAGGTCAGTGTTTCAAGCTCTTTGCAGATGACCCCATCCCTCTGGGACAGGGGCAGGTCTGAACTCTCACACCAAATGCTCATTGTGGCTGCCAGAATCTGTGGGCAGCTCGATTAGTTTACACCCAGGGTTGCGTCCTGCTTTGTGCACTGTGTTTGAGAATGAAAATCCTAAACCACCATTTGAAATAACGAATGCAGCAGGACGTGTTCTTGTCCCTGCCCCAAAGCAGACAGACCAATGGAGAAATGCCATGAGTCCATGGAAACATTCCACTGCCATTTTACATTTTTTGCTTGCTAAATTCTCTCCCAATCTTGTGAGGTCCAGAGCCCAGTATTGAGCCTGAGCCGAGATGTCTACTCTGCAAATTTACCACCTCACAGCCCAAGCCCCGGGAGCCTGAGCTGGCATGGGACAGCCGTGGGTGTTTCATTGCAGTGTGGACATAGTCTAGCATTATGTCTACACTGCCATTAACACACCCAAGTCACTATTCTCAAACCCTGGGTCAGTTGATTCAGGCTTGTGGGGCTTGTGCTGCAGGGTTATAAAATTACAGTGTACACACTTGGGCTTGAGCCCACTCTCTGAGAACCCACGAGGGGTGAGGGTCTCCGAACCTGGGCTCCAGTCTGAGCCCCAGGAATCCAAATCAGATTATCCTGGCCAGCAAGGCCACAGGGATTTTATCACAGTATAGATGCGCTTTCAGGGCATGTCTACATTGCAACGTAAGCCCAGGGTTAGCAGAAGTCATGTCAGCAGCCCCAACACATAAGCATAAACCATGAGGAAAAGACCCACTCCCTAAATAAGCTGGGCAGTGTCCTTCCCCCGACAGTTCATAAGTCCAACAATCAAAAGTCCTTTAACATGAGCCATCCCCTCTCTGCACCCCACTCACAGCTGCTGTCCTTTGTTAGTGCAAGCCCAGAGGTGCCTCTGTACAGTTCACTTGCCATCCTGGGTGGAAAAGGGGGAAAATAAGAAGGCACCATACTCACTATATTGCCTAGGGACTCATTCATCGCTCCACAGCCACCCTGTCCTAAAGTTGATCGAACACCTATATTTTAGTATTGGGATCCAGACCCCAGCCCACTTGGCTTTGGAACCTCTGTCCACTGCCTAGCAAGTGCTATTGAATTGAGAGTGAGTCCCTCATTTGGGGTCTGCCGAGCACAGTTGTGCTGCCCTCCATTCACACAATAAGGATAACAACCCTTTATTTCTCCTGCCCCTATAACATGGAGACTGGGAATCCAACACCAGCCAAAAGTGATCATTTTGGCAAGCAATCCAAAATAGTTCCAACATACTGTAAACTCCACATGCAGACTCATACACGAAACCTTGCAAGAAAATCTTCCTGAGGGGGTCTGAAGCTCCTGCTGCAGGAGGGAAGGAGGGAGCTGTGGGTTGGGACTGAGGAGCAGTGTGAGGAGGCAGGGCCTGTGGGTTGGGATTGAGGGGCACTGGGAATAGGAGGGGGCTGTGGGTAGGGACAGAGGAGAAGGGTGAAGAGGAGTAGGCTCTGGTTGGGAGTGAGGAGCAGTGTGCATAGGAGGGACTGAAGGTTGGGATTGAGGGGCACTGGGAAAAGAGGGGACATGGGTTTGGGCTGAAGAGCATCCTCATTTGGGGATTCAGCAGGACAGGGGAAGGCAGCAGATGATTCTAATTTCTTAGGGATATTCTGTGTGTTTGTATGTGTGTGTGTGTGTGTGCAGGCAAGGAACATGCTATATGCCCAGAGGCCTTTATTCTTCCAGGCTGCAAGGACCAAGGGGCTGTCAGGAAGTTGCCCCTTCAAAGCCACACACAAAAAGGCCCTTCTGAGGAAAAGGAAAATCCTGAAGAGAAAAAATACCATCAAAGAGGACACCAGAAAGACAGTTTTAAGATCTTGGGGAGTAGTTTATCACCTGACCAGTAATTTGAACCCTGGATCCTCAGATTAAAAGTCTGAGGGTCTACCAACTGAGCTAGCCAGGCTCACAACAGACAAGAACAACTTGGTGCAGAGGAAAAGCTAGTGAAAAAAACAAGAGCAAGAACCAATAGGGGAAACTTGCTGCTCTCTCTGGCCTGGTCAACACTACTAGTTTATATTGAATTTAGCAGCGTTAAATCACATTAACCCTGCACCTGTCCACACAACAAAGCCCTTTATATCGATATAAAGGGCTCTTAATACCGATATCTGAACTCCTCCCTGACGAGGGGAGTAGTGCTGAAATTGGTATTGTCATGTTGGATTAGGGTTAGTGTGCCTGCAATTCTACGGTATTGGCCTCCAGGCACTATCCCACAGTGCACCATTGTGACCACTCTGGACAGCAATCTGAAGTCAGATGCACTGGCCAGGTAGACAGGAAAAGCCCCACGAACTTTTGAACTTCATTTCCTGTTTGCCCAGCATGGAGCGCCGATCAGCACAGGTGACCATGCAGTCCCAGAATCCAAAAAAAGCTCCAGTGTGGACCGTACGGGACATACTGAAGCTAAGGCTTTTTCTCAGCTCATTTCACCACCCTCTATCGTGCTGGGGTTGAGTTTATCACAGGTGTTACCCAAAATTGGGCCAGCTAGTAAGCACAGGGAGGACTAATGACCCTCTAGAGTTTGGCAGAAAGCAGCAGGTTCATTATACTGACAGCTAAGCTCAAAAGAAGAAGAGGGGGGAGTGTCACACTCACACTTGCATACTCATGCTCCCAGGCAGGCACAGCATTGGAGATGTCAGGATTCTGCAAGGTAAGTGTCCCACAGCGCAGCTATGGACGGTGCGATGAAGGTAAGTCTTCCTGAGGTACAATGAAATACAACACAGAGAACCACTGGCCAGGCGGTCGGGCAAAGGGCATTCACTGGAGGTACAAGCTTGTGAGTGACTCCTGAGCACAGGGCCCCTTCCCCTTTTAAGGACCTGCACCTAATGGTCTGTGACTAGAGATGACTTGGCTGCATCTGGTTGGTCACACTCCACCTTGGGCAGTGGCCATGCTCTGGTTATGCAAGTGCTGCCTAATTAGAGTCCCAGACACCTTGTCTACCTGGAAGTTCTTCTGTTCTTTAACCAGCCCATTCATCCCTTGAGTAGTCCAGGAGGGAGCGGGAGGGGTAAAGCCACTTCACAAGCATTCAGAGAGGGAGAGGAGACAAAAGTGGGAGCAGGGGAAGTATAACAGACATTTTGAGCATAGAAATCATTGCTGCTCCTACAACAGCAGGGACAGGCTAGTAGGAGCTGGGAAAATTAAGCCATTATGCTTGTGCCTGGTTTTGAATGAGGGACTTTTTGCATGTTAGGCAAATGTGATAACCACTACACTACAGAAACTCTGTTGCAGGGGTCTGCCTGTCCCTTCATAAGAACATAAGAATGGCCATACTGGGTCAGACCAAAGGTTCATCCAACCCCACATCCTATCTGCCAACAGTGGCCAATGCCAGGTGCCTCAGAGGGACTGAACCTAACACCTCCACCCTCGGACAAAGAGAGGCTAGGGATCCTACTCCTTACCCATCCTGGCTAATAGCCATTCATGGACTTAACCTCCATTAATTTATCTGCAAAAAGAAATAGGAGTACTTGTGGCACCTTAGAAACTAACAAATTTATTTAAGCATAAGCTTTCCTGAATGCATGCAGTGGAAAATACAGTAGGAAGGGATAGATATAGATATAGAGATAGAGATAGATATAGGTACGTAGAGAACATGAAAAAACGGGTGTTGCCATACACACTATAACAAGAGTGATCAGTTAAGGAGAGCTATTATCAGCAGGAGAAAAACACCCTTTTGTAGTGATAGGATGGCCCATTTCCAACAGTTGACAAGAAGGTGTGAGTAACGGTAGGGGGCAAATACACCTGGGGAAATAGTTTGACTTTGTGTAATGACCCATCCGCTCCCAGTCTTCATTCAAGCCTAATTTAATGGTGTCCAGTTTGCAAATTAATTCCAATTCAGCAGTCTCTTGTTGGAGTCTGTTTTTGAAGTTTTTTTGTTGTAATATTGCGACTTTTAGGTTTGTAATCGAGTGACCAGGGAGACTGACGTGTTCTCCAACTGGCTTTTGAATGTTATAATTCTTGACATCTGATTTGTGTTCATTTATTCTTTTACGCAGACACTGTCTGGTTTGGCCAATGAAGGAAGGGGCTGGATTCAATGGTTCCTTCCAGTTCTAGGAGATAGGGTACATCCATTATCTTTCTTTTTTTTCTTACTGCACATCAGACCCAGGACTTTCACCCAGCAGTTCTTGGGGCCATGGGACAGAATTGAACTCCACTGGCAGCAGTGAGGGAGAATGGTTGGGAATGAGCTGTCTGGGGAATATTTTAATCCTCATCTAATTGTCAGAGGATTAAATCAATGCAGCTTCCACTTCTCCATCTCTCCCAAGGAAATAACGTTTCTGTGCAAAGTACCCAAACCTTTTAACAAAAAGAAGTGAAATGAAATGGCCACATGATGGCAACAGAATCTAAGAAATTGGTTAGTCTCTGGGGTGCCACACGTACTCCTGTACTTTTTGAGGATACAGATTAACATAGCTGCTCCTCTGAAACCTTAGAGATAAGAAGCCATGTTCTTGTTCAATGTGCATTGAAGCTGAAAAGGAAGATGTTTTCTCTTTGATTTTGAGGCCCCTACTTTAATGGATTAGACACCCCTTTCCTCCCACAGCCAGGAATAGAACCCCACAATCATGCTAGTAGCAACCTCTGACCCTACCAGGGAGGAGGAATGCTGAAACCCCTGTGCTGTCCTGTCAGGTCCTTGCCTGTACTGCCATTGAAACCCAATGGGGTTTCCTTGGGCAGTTTTGACACTCTCAGAAGGGGTGCAATTTTAGAAGCAGGTTCCAAATAGTGCAATTAACCAGCCAGAAAGGGCAGCAGGTGTCAGTGTAGGAACTATTGAAATAACTCTGCACTTACTTAGATGCAGACATAACAAGCTCTATGGTTGGTAAACTTACAGAGACTCTGCTCCTGCTCATGAACTAGCAGCCCATGACCTCTAAACAGCTGCCATTTGGATGCATCTGAAAGTTACAAGGAACAATGATCCGTGTTAAAGGAAGGCTGCCATTTATTGGAGCCCCAATTGATACCGTGTGCGCAAAGAGAGGTTTGAATGTGTTACAGGGAGTTTGGGAAATCTTGGTTATTTTAGTTTTGTAACAGGCTCCTGTCCACCTCCAGTAGAGTTTTCAGTCCCAATGGCAACTTACTTAGCAAATGTCATACAGACTAGTCCATTCCTCCCAAGTGGATGTGGTTCTTGTTCTTCTGCACATTGTTGCCCATGGAGGCTAAGGATCTGCAAAGGAGTTTTCATGTGCCCTTGTTTAATTGGTGAAAACAAGCCTAGACACTTAGAGGATTGGAAGTGATTTCAGCAGAGGAACATGTTTGCTAGGTTTTTATGCATTTGCATAGGAAAGCATGAAGTGTGTCCATTCATTTCAGGGACCCCTATTTAGTGGAGCTTCTGAATAGACTGGAAATGGAATTATTTTTAATGAAGGAGTAGGTTTGTAAGGGGGCACTTGGATTTGAACCAAGAACTACTTGATTTACAGCTAAGCACTGTACCACTGAGCTATACTCCCCTGACATTTGCCAAGGCAAGTCAGTGATCTTAAGGATTTTGAAGGATGGGCTCTGCCTCAGAGAGCTACTTTTCTATTCCCAGACCACAGGGCTTTTAAAAATAGGGTTTGATTAAACTTTATATATACACATGTAGACACCACAGCTTGCACATACACCAGCATAGCTTCCCCCACTGACATAGCTACCACCTCTTAGGGAGATGGGTTAACTACATGGACGGGACAGCTCTCTCCCCTCCACTTAGAGCATCTTCATTATGTTAATCACTCTGGCTTAATAAACAAGCTGTTCTCTATTGATGCGTGCACTTGTCAATAAAAAGCTTTTGATCAAACCTTGCTGGTGTTGCCTCTCTCTCTCGCGGTCAGACAACAAACTTTGCCATTTCGGTTAGAGTCCCTGACATTCCTAAGTGGAAAACACTGAGAAGCAGCAGCATATCTCACAAGTGCTGGGAAAAAGTGAGATAAGGAAGAGGCTGCATTCCTGGTATAGTACCAACTGTGCGGTGTTAGGAACAGTTCCTTTGAAGAACTGATAAGAAATCCCAGCCTCCCTGTTTTCACTCCTTGGTTCAGTTCTCTGTCTGTTTTAACTCCCCTACATTCCTAACTTCTGGTGGTTGCTAAGATATTGTTAATCACCCAATGCTGTAAAACATGTATACTAAAAGTGTCTAGTTTCTAGTTGTTAAAAGAAGGGGGTGGGTTGCTCCTGTAAATAATTTATGATGCGACAGAACTGTCTATATAGGCTTATACTAAGATGTAAAGAGCAGGCTGGTTCTCTCTGGAGATGAGCTGCTCTCTATAGATGCGTGCACTTGTCAATAAAGTGCTTTTGATCGGACCTTGCTGGTGTTGCCTGTCTCTCTTGTGGTCAGACAACGAACTTTGCCATCTGGGTTAGAGTCCCTGACAGGAATTACCCAAAAACCTCTGTTAGCCTGACTTTGGGCAGGTTGGCATACCTGGTTTTGTCTGCAATATCTTTATTCAGGTCTAACCATTATTTATAAATAGGTGGGAAATAACCTCCTGAATGGACAGGAACCAATTTATCAAATATTGCTGTGGCTGCATTCAATATGGGTAACACTGCTCTACAGCCAAAATGCTTCTGAAATAAATGCAGTCCAACTTTACTAATTCTGGATCACTGAGAAAGAAAATGATGCTTAAAATTGTTGATTGGCTCTATTTTTCAAGATATGCTATTGGGTCAGTTTATACGACCCTTAACTTGGGAATGGTGGAGGATAAGTGAGTTATAAAGGGAAGCGATCTCAATTTAAACCAGAAATGACTAAAATACATCTTTGACCGGATCTATGAATAAATCTATGACTGGGTTTGGACAGTACTTGCTTTTTAGGCAAAACAATGAATGATGCAATCTGAAGCTGGTATTGCGTCATACATTATATGAATTGCATCATGTTATTCCTAGAAGTCATGGATGATGCAATCATAATGAAGCTTACATCACTCTGCTGAACAAATTGCCCTATATCAGCTCTGGAAATCATACAGTGTCGTGCTCTCTTATTTGTCAGTGTTTGATTTTGCAAAGGGACACATTTCTGTTTAGCCAAAGTGAGCAGAGATGCCTCGTACTTGTGTGAAGAGTGCAGATAACTTCTGCTATGTTTGTGGTGAAGTGACTTTTGCATCACAAAAGCGCAGTATAACCACTCTGGTTAAGAAAGCCTATCACCTTTCTTTTGGCTGCAAAATTGGAGATCAGGACAAGAGGTGGGCCCCACACATATACTGCAACACTTGTGCAACAAATCTTGGCCAGTGGTTGAACAGGAAAAGGAGATCTATGCCTTTTGCAGTGCCAATGATTTGGAGAGAGCCAACAGATCATACCAGCAATTGTTACTTCTGCATGGTGCCTCTAGTTGGGAAAGGTGTGTCAAGGAAGAAAAAGTGGACTGTGCATTGTCCAAACATTCCATCGGCTATACGCCCAGTACCCCACGGAGAAGGACTGCCGGTTCCTGATGCACCAGAATCCTTCTCACTTGAGTCAGACAAGGAAGAGGAAGAGGATGAAACTTCTGGTCCTGAACCATCAATGTCACAGGACCCACATTTTCTCCCATCCTCCTCCTCTGAACCACATTTCATAACACAAGGTGAACTGAATGACCTTGTCAGGGATTTGGAACTACCCAAGAGTAAGGCAGAGCTGTTGGGCTCCAGACTACAGCAGTGGAATCTCCTGGCAGGTTATCAGGGCAAATGGAGCCCATCAATGCTTGCAAACTATTGCTGGACAGTGACAAGAGATGCTCCATTTAATGAATACAAGAGACAAGCCAAGAAGCGCCGAGTAGACACTGAATAGGACTAAACTATGTACAGAATAGTTTTTTGCCTTTTGTTTCATAATAAATTTTATGTATATAACCCTTTTGCTGATTTTTAAAGTGTTACATAAACAGGACAGGTGAAATATTATCATGGAAAGCAACCATAAACACATGAAAAGACACATGGCCCGGCCCATCAAGGTGAGCCCGCCCCCTGTCCCCATGCCCCGCCCCACATGGCCCAGCCCATCAAGGTGAGCCCGCCCCCTGCCCCTGTGCCTTGCCCCCTGCCCCACATGGCCCAGCCCATGAAGGTGAGCCCGCCCCCTGCCCCTGTGCCCCGCCCCCAGCCCCACATGGCCCGGCCCATCAAGATGAGGCCACCCTCTGCCCCTGTGTCCCGCCCCCTGCCCCACATGGCCCGGTCCATCAAGGTGAGCCTGTCCCCTGCCCCGCCCCCAGCCCCACATGACCCGGCCCATCAAGGTGAGCCCACCCCCTGCCCCTGTGCCCCACCCACAGCCCCACATGGCTATCTACACAATATACATAGACATAAAATGTAAAAACTTAAATATCTTAGAAACAGTAGTCAATCAGTTGTTTTAATTGTCATATTTGAATTCAGCACATCAAAACACATAATAAATATCATTTTATCTCGGAAGCAGACGACTTCTCAAAAATTGTAGACCAATGTAACTGGTCATATTGGGCTGGATTAGTAGGGGCATTGCAAGCAGATCGAGGGACGTGACTATTCCTCTCTATTCAGCACTGGTGAGGCCACATCTGGAGCATTGCATCCAGTTTTCGCGCTCCCTCTCCCCACTACAGAAACAAATTGGAGAGAGTCTAGGGGAGGGCAACGAAAAATAATTAGGAGACAGAGGACTTAGGAAAAGAGGCTGAGGGCAGGGCCACTCAATGGGGTGGCACGTGGGCAATTTGCCCCAGGCCACAGGGGCCCCCATGAGAATATAGTATTCTAGATTATTGCAACTTTTTTTTATGGAAGGGGCCCCTGAAAATGTTTTACCACAGGCCCCCTGAATCCTGTGGGCAGCCCTGCCCAGACCATGGTGCTGTTTCCCCACTCCACTCCCTCCCTCAGTCTCCTCCCTTTGAGGCCCTACCTGTGCTCTGCCCTCACTCCCATTTGTCCACTTCCCACCCCTGCTCTTCCTCTTTGGCTGAAGCCTGCTGGTCCACTTTTCGCTCGCTCCTCTCCTCCCCCTACCCAAGGTCTGCCTGCTGCCAAAACCTCTCTGCCTCCTCCCTGAGACCAACCCTGCCCACCACCCACACATCCCTGCCCCTCCCCTGAGACCTGCCCTGCCCACCGCTCCTACCTCTCTGCCCCCTCCCCTGAGACCAACACCTCTCTGAGCCCTCCCTTGAGACCCTCCTGCCCACACTTCTCTGCCTCCTCCCCCGAGACTCACCCTACCCATTTCCCACACCTCTCTGCCTCCTCCCTGAGACCAACCCTGCCCACCACCCACACATCCCTGCCCCTCCTCTGAGACCTGCCCTGCCCACCGCTTCTACCTCTCTGCCCTCTCCCCTGAGACCCACCCTACCCATCGCTCACACCTCTCTGCCTCCTCCCTTAAGACCAGTCCTGTCCAACACTTGCACCTCTCTGACCCTTCCCCTGAGACCGGCCCTGCTCACCACCCACACCTCTCTGCCCCCTTCCCTGGCCTGACCTGCCCACCACCCACACCTCTCTACCCCTCCCCTGAGACCCACCCTGTCCACCTCTTTCTTTGGTCATCTGTTGTTATTCCTTGAAACATCAAGGATGGAATAAAAAGCTGAGTTTACTCCAGGGTGAGGAAAGACAGGAGCCATCAACCCCCCCGGCAAAGCTCAGTGCCCCAGAGAAAACCTGCCCCCTGCTATTGCAATCACTGATATACTAGGGATATGACGGGAAAGGGACTGTGAATGATCAAGGCAGGAAATGGACAACAATCTACAGCACCATCATTAACCACAAAACACACTCTCCTCATGCTCCAGCCAGAAGGGAAGGAAGGGAGCAGGAATTCTTGCTGTTCAGCCATGGACACACTTACACAACGGCACAGCAGTGTGTGTGTTGTGGAAGCTGGTCTGAGGAAACAACTGGAACTGATCACTCAGTGAGAACAGAACTAGAGTGTAGTGAGAGCAACACATTGTGGAAGAAGGGAAAGAATTGACAAGGATTTGTAGGGGATCTTAATGCATGTCAGTCTGTTAGCAAGAGTTAGGCCAGCTGTAACCCTAATGACATGAGATTTGTAGAAGCGAGGATAGTGTGAGGCGAGTAGGAAAGAACTGCGTGAGAAGTTATCACGACCTTGCACTGATAATCAGATACGTAGACTGGCACCCAGAAGTGAGGAAAATAAGATAGCAGGATAGCCCATGTATAAACAAAATGCAGCTGTTGCTCATTATTGTCTGTATTATTGCTTGTTATTGTCTGTAACAAAGGTATAAATGCTTGCTGTAATTGTTTACCTGTTGAGAGACCTGTCTGGGACTGGGGCGACCCAGTGTCCTAGGGCACTCCCTTGCTCTATTGCAATTGCTGGAGAAATAATAAAGTATTTGATTTTGCTGCACCCAAACAAAAAAGCGAGAACTGCATTTTTCTCTAACAGCATCAAACAAGTAGTTGTGGCCGAGTGGTTAAGATGGTGGATTAGAAATCTGTTGCGGTCTCCCTGTGCAGGTTCAAACCCTGCCAACTATGGATGAAATTGTGGTTCTTTAATTTCAACGGAGCTAGGTCTTGTCTCACTCTTAAGCTATGTCTACATGAAAGGTTAAAGTGTTTTAATTGAACAGCTGTTGCATGTCCACCCTATGCCCCTGTGTCATCAGAGCACATCCATGCTCGCACCTCTTGGATTGCCATGGAGAGCAGTGCACTGTGGGTAGCTATCCCACTGTGTAACTGGCTCCAGGGTGCTTTGGGAAGGGTTTGCAATGCCTCACGGGCTGGTACAGCTTCACATGATGCAGGTTTCTATCCCATTGTTCCATGGGCATCCTACTAGATTGCCAGCTACTTTTCAACTGCAATGTGCAAGGTGGGGTAGAGAGCTTGTGTTGGGGGGTGGGGAGAGACAGGGAATTTAGAGGGCCATGGCCCCACCTGTCTTTACTGGCTGTTAGGACAAATGATGGGGGAGGGAGAAAGGGTGCAGTCCCGGGGAAGAGGCGTTCTGAGGGTGTGGCCTCGGGAGGAGAGGTGGTGTGAGTGTGGGTCCTTAGGGAAGGGGTGTCAGGGAGGTGCCACAGTTCGGACAATGGTGCCCCCCCACGGCAAGTAAGCTTCTGCTGTCTCTGCTCTGTGTTCGCAGAGCGGGAGAGAGCAGCTGCCACGGCAGTGATTTGCTCCCTGGGGCTCCAGCAGAGGGGCTCAGGAGGTGATTTAAAGGGCCCGGGGCTCCGGCCGCTACAGGGAGGCCTGGGCCCTTTAAATCACCAGCCTGGGGAAGCCGGGCCAGGCTGGCATAGCATACTGGCTCTTGCCGGTACCCCATACCATAACATGCCGGCTCACTTTCACCTCCGGAAGGTCCCCATGTGGATCAAAGGGTAGGACTAAATGGTCAGTTTTCAGGATGGAAACAGGTAACTAGTGGTGTCTGTACTGGGACCAGGACTAGTCAACATATTCATAAATGATCTGCTAAACAGTGAGCTGACAAAATTTGCAGACGATCCAAAACTACTGGCTTGCTTCCTAGAACAAATGCTCCTTGAGTGAGGTGATCCCCAAGGAGTAGCTCAAACCTCCAAAGTGCCTGGTCAGGGGCAGGACATTAGCACAGCAAGGGAGGGGTGTGGCAATGACATCACAAAGGCCTTTTGCAGGACCTCAGACTATTGGTCAAAGGTGGTGGGGAGGTGGTGACCTCACAGAGACATGCTGACATCAGCCAGGCAGGACAGGGCGATGGGCTAGGGAAACCTCAGAGACCCCTTTGTCTTTGCTTCAGCAAGTCTCCTTCTCCAGGTCTCTCTTTGAGGACTGAGAGAGAATTCGGGTTCACGTATGTGAGCGCCAGGAGGAATCTCTTTCGAGTTTTCTCCTTCCCTTTTCCTAATTTTACTAGAAAACAGCCGTCCCTGTTTAGAAGGTAAGGGCCTCCTCGAGGCTTGAAACCTGTTCATTCTGATCCATCTGGTGACAGTTGAATTCTAGGCATAGAAAACACGAGCTTAAGGAGACAGAATTTTATTCCGTACCTGAGATTTTGATGGTGGCCGACTCCCTCATGCACCTTAGACATACCCTAAAGAGGGTGGTCCCAAGGGAGACTGTCTGAAGGTTGGGTCACCTAACTCTCTGTAAATCCACAACCCAGACCCCTCCCTTGGCACTTTGTCACCAAGCCTTAGCGTGTCACAACTGAGGATGCCAAATTCAGGACGAACTGCTGAGAAAAAGGGCAAACAACTGTCAAGGTTCCTTCCCCACTCTGAACTTTAGGGTACAGATGTGGGGACCTGCATGGACACTTCTAAGCTTAATTACTATCTTAGATGTGGTATCACTGCCGCCATCCAGAATTTTCAGTGTCTGGATCACTCTTTCCCCCCAAAACCTTCCCCTCCCTGGGTAGCCTTGAGAGACTCCTTCATCAATTCCCTGGTGAGTCCAGCTCCAATCCCTTGGATCTTAAAACAAGGAGAAATTAACCATCCCTCCTCCTTTCTCCCACCAATCCCTGCTGAGTCCAGATCCAATCTCCTTGGATCTAAAAACAAGGAAAAATCAATCAGATATTAAGAAAAATGCTTTTAATTAAAGAAAAGAAAGGTAAAGCAAAAACCCTCTGGGAGAGATTACCATACCAGCTACTCTCACAGACAACAGATTCAAAACACAGAGGATGTTCCCCTGGGCATAAATTTAGTTACACAAAAAATACCTAATTTGATTCTACCTCTAATTGCATAAGACAGGTTACAAAGGAATAAATATAAACCTATTTATTCCTTTCTGAAACTTACTACTCTGATAAGAAGCTGGTTCCTTGATCTTTTTCATTCCGGCTGAAACTGCAACTCTAAATAAAGGAAAAACTTCCCTCCTTCCTTTTGAAGCATCTTGTTCCCCCATCGGTCCCTCTGGTTATGTGTTAGCTAGGCTTGGTGAACTTTTTAACCTTTTACAGGTGAAAAAGGCATTAACCCTTAACCATCTGTTTATGACAACAACTCAAAACTGGTGGTTATTATTTTATAAGTTTCAGAGTAGCAGCCGTGTTAGTCTGTATCCGTAAAAAGAACAGGAGTACTTGTGGCACCTAAAAGACTAACAAATTTATCTGAGGGTAGAATGCATCTGATAAAGTGGGCTGTAGCCCACGAAAGCTTATGCTCAAATAAATATGTTAGTCTCTAAGGTGCCACAAGTACTCCTGTTCTTTTATAAGATAGACCAAACCAGCCACTAAAGTAAACTCCTATTTCCCACACTGGCCAACAAGAAAACATAAAGGCAGTTTTCTCAGGCGTTCTGGTTCTTATAACACCACCAAAAACACTGCATTCAGAGATGAGTAGTTCTTTACAACCAGTGTCATTAAATGATAGTTTCTTCTGATCCCAAAGGGCAGCCACTCCTAGGTCAATATACAACTTAAAGCTTACTCAAAAATCATGCTGGTGCCCATTCTTTAGTATCTAATATCTAAAGGTTGATTCATAAAAAGAAAGAAAGGGGAGAGGTAAAATTGGCTAAGGGAATCAATTACACGCAGTAATGGCAAAGTTCTTGGTTCAGGCTTGTAGCAGTGATGAAATAAACTGTTGGATTAAGTCAAGTCTCTGGAGTACATCTACGGCTGGGATGGGTCATTCAGTCCTTTGTTCAGAGCTTCAGTGTGTAGCAAAGTTCCTCCAGAGGTAAGAAGCAGGATTGAAGACAAAATGGAGGTGTTTCCAGGGCCTTTTATACTTTTGCCATGTGAAGGGCATCCC
>NW_022059971.1:0-30507 GCF_007399415.2 Gopherus evgoodei | reverse complement strand
CTCCCCTCCCAGAGCCGGGAGAGAACCCAGGAGTCCTGGCTCCCAGCCCCCTGCTCTGACCCACCACCCCTACTCCCCTCCCAGCCAGGAGAGAACCCAGGAGTCCGGGCTCCCAGCTCCCCCTGCTCTGACCCACCCAGCCCCCACTCCCCTCCCAGTTCCGGGGAGAGAACCCAGGAGTCCTGGCTCCCACGCCCCCCTGCGCTAAACCATGCCCCCACCTCCCCTCCCAGAGCCGGGGAGAGAACCCAGGAGTCCTGCTCCCAGCCCCCCTGCTCTACCCACCAGCCCCCACTCCCCTCCAGAGCCGGGGAGAGAACCCAGGAGTCCCTGGCTCCCAGCCCCACCTGACTCGACCCACCAGCCCCACTCCCCTCCCAGAGCCCAGGAGAGAACCCAGGAGTCCTGGCTCCCAGCCCCCCTGCCTCTACCACCAGCCCCCACTCCCCTCCCAGGCCGCGGGAGAGAACCCAGGAGTCCTGGCTCCCAGCCCCCCCCTGCTCTGACCCCCACCCCCACTCCCCTCCCAGACGCCGGGAGAGAACCCAGGAGTCCTGGCTCCCAGCCCCCCTGCTCTGACCCACCAGCCCCCTACTCCCCTCCCAGAGCCGGGGATAGAACCCAGGAGTCCTGGCTTCTATCCCCCTTGCCCCCCTCCCCTCCCAGAGCCGGGGAGAGAACCCAGGAGTCCTGGCTCCTATCCCCCCTGCTCTGACCCCACCAGCCCCACTCCCCTCCCAGAGCCGGGGAGAGAACCCAGGAGTCCTGCTCCCAGCCCCCCTGCTCTGACCCACCAGCCCCACTCCCTCCCAGAGCCGGGAGAGAACCCAGGAGTCCTGGCTCCCAGCCCCCTGCTCTGAACCCACCAGCCCCACTCCCTCCCAGAGCCGGGAGAGAACCCAGTAGTCCTGGCTCTCAGGCCCCCCTGCTCTAACCCCCCAGCCCCACTCCCCTCCCAGAGCCGGGAGAGAACCCAGGAGTCCTGGCTTCCAGCCCCCCTGCTCTTACCCACTGGCCCCTGCTCCCCTCCCAGAGCCGGGGAGAAACCCAGGAGGCCTGGCTCCCAGCCCCCCTGCTCTAACCACCAGCCCCCACTCCCTCCCAGAGCCGAGGGAGAGAACCCAGGAGTTCCCTGGCTCCCATACCCCCTGCTCTAACCCACCCCCCCCCACTCCCCTCCCAGAGCCGGGGAGAGAACCCAGGAGGTCCTGGCTCCCAGCCCCCCCTGCTCTAACCCACCAGCCCCCACTCCCCTCCCAGAGCCGGGGAGAACCCAGGAGTCCTGGCTCCCAGCCCCCCTGCTCTAACCCCCCAGAGCCCTCTCCCCTCCCAGAGAACCCAGGAGTCCTGGCTCCCCGCCCCCCTGCTCTAACCCCCAGCCCCACTCCCCTCCCAGAGCCGGGAGAGAACCCAGGAGTCCTGGCTCCCAGCCCCCTCTCTAACCCACCACCCCCCACTCCCCTCCCAGAGCTGCTGTGGGCAGCTGGTTACTCAGGGACCCCTGGCCCGGCACTGAGCTCCTGGGGTGGCTTTGCGGGGCTGGTGGGAACCAGTCCCTGGCCCCTGGCACATTTGCGGGCAGAGGGAACCTGGTCAAGTGCCCAGCCTGGGTTGCATTTGGGGTGCAAAGGGGGAGCCCCCAAGCTGCACCCCCCCCCCCCCGTTGGGACCTGGCCCAGGTTGATTGGGAACGGGGCCAGTTGCCACTTTCACTCACCCCGCGGGCGAGGTCGGGAAACCCCACTGGGGAGGGCGCCAGGCACGGAGACCCCCGAGCTGGGCGCGAACCCCGAACCTCTGGCCCTAGTCCCAGGGCGCGGGGGAGGAAGCGCCAAGGCTGGTCGAGGCAGTTTGGGGGAGATCAGAACCGGGCAGGGAGAGGGGCACAGAGCCTCGGCTGGGGTAGGGAGTGGGCTGCGCCGAGGTGTAGGGAACTGAGGCTGGCAAGTTGGAGGGATAGCCCAGCCCCTGGCTTCCAGGCGTGGGGTGGCAGAGACCAGCCTAGAACCCAAGGGAGGCGGTTCATTTACCTCTTTATTCCACTAGAGGGCACAACACCCCAGGGCCCATGGGAGCAGGGCTGCTGGCGCCATGGGGTGCAGCTTGGGGGGCACCGTCCCATGCCGGGCACAGCCCCAGCCATGGCTTGGTCAGGGTAATCTGCCCCCCCAGCCCCAGGAAACGTGGGGGAGGGGGCACTAAGGAAATGGGGCACTCTCTGAGCCCCCCTGCCCCACGGCCACGGCTGCCCTGTGACACCCCAGGCCAGCACCCCCAAGCCCATCACTGCCAGAGGGAGAGCGGCTGGTGCCGGCCCCGATTTCCTCCCTGCAGGGAAATAAAATCAACACCCCCCCATCCTTACCCCACGGCTGCTCACAGCCTCCCCCCACCCCCGGCCTAGCCCAAGGGGCTCACGTGGCTACCAGGCTGCCCCATGACACAGACACTGGAGGGGACCGGGGGGGGGGGGGCTGTGCAACAGGGGGCTTGGGCTGAGGATCCCACTGCGGCCACCAAAGGGGGCCCAGCTCTCGCTAGGCGCTGGGGGGGCAGGGCCCTCGCTGTACCGTCTGCTTGGTGATGAGCCGGGCCCCCCAGTGCCCCACGTGGGGGAACGCTCAGCACTGTCCAGCCCCCACCGGCCGGGGCGTTCTAGTCCTGGCCCCTCGGCCGTGCCATTAGCGTCAGGGCCCCGCCCCTTAGATCTTGCTGGAGGTGCCCTCGGGGGCGTCGGCTTCTTTGGGGGCTGGCCCACAGTCAGCAGGGCCTGGACGGTCCGGCCAGCGGCGCCAGGCTCTCCTCGTCCAGGCGTGCTGGGCCTGGCACAGGGCTTCCTGGGAGAGAGGAAACGTTAGAGGGGGTGGGGAGGCAGCTGCCTGGACCTCCACCGCTGGGGCGCTGGTGGGAGACACCCACCGCTCACGGAAGGAGGTTTTAGAGCAGCCGGGACGCCGGGCCAGATGGGCCCCCTTGAACCGAGCCGTTCCAGCGAGGCCGACCCACCGGGGCTGTAATCGGGGTCCCGTTCTGGCAGCGCCAGTGAACTGCCCCCCACCCCATTCCCACCGGGGCCAGCGGGCACCCGCCCCCGCGCCAAAGCACAGACAAGCCAAAGCAAACCAAGACAAAGCCACGGTGGGTTGGAGCGCTGCATTTCTCGGCGACGCGACAGCGCGGGGGCAGGACCACACTCGCGGCCGGGGAGGGGGGCACACGTACAACAGGAAATCGCCGAAGAGAAGACCCGCTGGGGCCACCCCCGGGGCAAAGGCCCACACGCTATTTACACTTTGTACATTCCTGCCGGCGCCTGGGCTCGGCCTTCCAATATATATAAATATACAGAGCCGTAAATTTACCACCGCGTTAAGGCAACCGAACCGAGCTGGCCGCAGGCAGCCCGTGGCCACTGTGAGGCACTGGGAGCTGGAGAAGGGGCTGGCTCGCGCCCCGAGCGGGCCCACACCGGGGCTCCGGGACCCACAGCAGGTCTCCGAAGGAGGAGGCGGGTTTGAAGGCAGTTGGGAACGAGAACCCCCCAGAATCCACCAGACCCCAGAGGGAGGACTGACCCAGCCCCACACCCCGCCGTGGGTCGCTCTAAGCACTAGGCAGGGCCGGGGCCCCCCACGCTCCTCAGAAGCCCCAGAGCTTGCAGTAGGCCAGGAAAAGCAGCGACATCACGGAGACATAGAAGAGGCGAAGCCGGCGAGGGGCCCGGCAGGGCGGCGCGCGTGGGCAGCGGCAGGGCTCTCCTCCGCGGCTCCGGGGTGCAGCAGCCCGCAGGGTGCCCCGGAGCCGCCCGGCGTCCCCCTGGAGCACGTCGGAGGCGGAGCAGAGGGCGACCTGGGCCCGGCGTGGGAGACAAAGACAGGAGAGAGGTTAAGGGAGCTGCTGGGGGCATGAGACCGGCTGGGCCCCCAACCCTGCATCTGCCAGCACCCAGAGACCTGCCGGAGCCAGACGGGGAGGGGAGTGGGGGCTGGCGTTGGAGCAGGGGGCTGGGAGCCAGACTCCTGGGGTCTCTCCCCGGCTCTGGGAGGGGAGTGGGGGCTGGCGGTTAGAGCACGGGGCTGGGAGCCAGGACTCCTGGTTCTCTTCCCCGGCCCTGGGAGGGGAGTGGGGGCTGGTGGGTTAGAGCAGGGGGGCTGGGAGCCAGAACTCCTGGTTCTCTCCCCAGCGCTGGGGGGCAGTGGGGCTGGTGGGTTGGAGCAGGGGGGCTGGGAGCCAGGACTCCTGGTTCTCTCCCCAGCTCTGGGAGGGAGTGGGACTGGTGGTTAGAGCAGGGGGGTGCTGGGAGCCAGACTCCTGGATTCTCTCCCCGGCGCTGGGAGGGGAGTGGGGGCTGGTGGTTAGAGCAGGGGGGCTGGGAGCCAGGACTCCTGGGTTCTCCTCCCCGGCTCTGGGAGGGAGCGAGGCTGGTGGGTTAGAGCAGGGGGCTGGGAGCCAGGACTCCTTCTCTGGTTCTCTCCCCGCTCTGGGAGGGAGCGGAGCTGGTGGGTTAGACCGGGCGGTTGGAGCCAGGACTCCTGGGGTCTCTCCCCGACTCTGGGAGGGAGTGGGGCTGGTGGTTAGAGCAGTAGGGGGCTGGGAGCCAGGACTCCTGGTTCTCTCCCCGGCTCTGGGAGGGGAGTGGGGCTGGTGGTTAGAGCATAGGGGGGCCGGGAGCCAGGACTCCCAGGTTCTCTCCCCAGGGTCGGTGCTGGGTGCTGTACGACAGACCCCACGCTCAGCTGGCGGGGGCCAGGCAGGATCTCAGCCCCACGCTGCTGCCGTGCAAAGGGGGACAGGAGCCTCAGCACTGGCCCACGGGGTGGGCGCAGCAGGGATTCTGGGGTGACCCCAGGCATGCTGGAGAAGAGCACTGCATCTCCTGGGTAGGGGCCTGTCAGCTGGGAGTCCGTACCTGGGGCGTGGCTTGGGCGACAGGGGCGTGGCTTCGCACAAGCAGGTGTGGCTTTGCCAAGAGGGGCATGGTACACATGAGCACAGTGCACTTGCATGAGAGGCTGGGACCGAGAGAAAGGTGGGGCTTTGCACAGGGTAGTGCAATTGCCACAAGAAGGGGCGGCCTTGCACTAGTGCAGCCCCATGGGGCGCCATGTAGAAGTGACTCTCTGCTCCCAGCTGCACAGCACAGAAATCAGAGACCCCCCATCCCCCCTTACCTCTGGGACCCCCATGCGGCGACAGGCCTCCAGGAAGCTCTCCACGTTTTTCCGACATTTGACCTTGTTCAGCTTTGGCTGTGGGAGGCAGAGGTTGAGAGGGATGGGGGGCGCAGGGGGCTAAGGGGTACCAGAGCTGGGGGGGCCAAGGCTGGGCGGGGGGGCAGGGAAGCCCAAGCTGCTGTCCCATCATACGACACTCAGTTTCCTTTCAAGATGACGCAGTCCAGCCTCAGTTCTGGAGACAGACCCGAGCTGGGGAGAGAACCCAGGAGTCCTGGCCCCAGCCCCCCTGCTCTGACCACCAGCCCCCACTCCCCTCCCCAGAGCTGGGGAGAGACCCAGGAGTCCGGGCTCCCAGCCCCCCTGCTCTAACCACCAGCTCCCCACTCCCCTCCCAGAGCCGGGAGAGAACCCAGGAGTCCTGGCTCCCAGCCCACCTGCTCTAACCACCAGCCCCCCACTCCCCTCCCAGAGCCGGGAGAGAACCCAGGAGTCCTGGCTCCCAGCCCCCCTGCTCTAACCCACCAGCCCCCACTCCCCTCCCAGAGCCGGGGAGAGAACCCAGGAGTCCTGGCTCCCAGCCCCCCCTGCTCTGACCCACCAGCCCCCACTCCCCTCCCAGAGCCGGGGAGAGAACCCAGGAGTCCTGGCTCCCAGCCCCCCTGCTCTAACCCACCAGCCCCCCCTCCCCTCCCAGAGCTGGGGAGAGAACCCAGGAGTCCTGGCTCCCAGCCCAACTCCTCAAACCCACCAGCCCCCACTGCCCCACAGAGCTGGGACAGAACCCAGGAGTCCTGGCTCCCAGCCCCCCCTGCTCTGACCCACCAGCCCCCACTCCCCTCCCAGAGCCGGGGAGAACCCAGGCGTCCGGGCGGGGTGGGGTTCCCCACTCACCCGGCGGGAGACGGGACGTGGATGAAGGCACAGAGCGCGTGCGCAGGTGGTTGACCATCTGCACAGCACGGCCCCTTGGCCAGGGCATCTCCCAGGTCCTCCGCCAGCGTCACGCTGAGTCGCGATTCAATGGCCTGCGGGGCGGTGAGGGAGAGACAGGCGGCTTGGTGGGGGCCCATAGACCCCCCCCCACGCACTGCAGGGAACTTACGCACAGTGTCGGGGAAGCTCAAATTACCTCCCCGGGGAAGCAGGGCAGAGCTGCGGAGAACCCAGGAGTCCTGGCTCCCAGCCCCCCTGCTCTAACCACCAGCCCCACTCCCCCCCAAGAGCCGGGGAGAGAACCCAGGATCCTGGCTCCCAGCCCCCCCTGCTCTAACCCACGAGCCCCCACTCCCCTCCCATAGCCAGGGAGAGAACCCAGGTCCTGGCTCCCAGCCCCCCCTGCTCTAACCCACCAGCCCCCACTCCTCGCCCAGAGCGAGGAGAACCCAGGAGTCCTGGCTCCAGCCCCCCCTGCTCTAACCACCAGCCCCCTACTGCCCCTCCCAAAGCCGAGAGAGAACCCAGGAGTCCTGGCTCCCAGCCCTCCTGCTCTACCACCAGCCCCCACTCCCCTCCCAAGCCGGAGAGAGAACCCAGGTGTCTGGCTCCCAGCCCTCCTGCTCTAACCACCAGCCCCTACTCCCCTCCCAGAGCCGGAGAGAACCCAGGAGTCCTGGCTCCAGCCCCCCTGCTCTGACCCACCAGCCCCCTCTTCCCTCCCAGAACAGGGGAGGAACCCAGGAGTCCTGGCTCCAGCCCCCCCAGCTCTAACCCACCAGCCCGCAGCTCCCCTCCCAGAGCCGAGAACCAGGAGTCCTGGCTCCAGCCCCCCCTGCTCTGACCCACCAGCCGCCACTTCCCTCCCAGAGCCGGGGGAGAACCAGGAGTCCTGGCTCCAGCCCCCCCCTGCTCTGACCACCAGCCCCCACTCCCCTCCAGAGCCGGGGAGAGAACCCAGGAGTCCTGGCTCCCAGCCCACCTGCTCTAACCACCAGCCCCCCCTCCCCTCCCAGAGCCGGGAGAGAACCCAGGAGTCCTGGCTCCCAGACCCCCCTGCTCTAACCACCAGCCCCCACCCCCTCCCAAAGCCGGAGAGAGAACCCAGGCGTCCGGCTCCCAGCCTTGCAGGCCCTGGTGTGGATCTCAGCCAAGCTTTCAGGGGCGTCTTTGTCTGAACACTGTGTGTGTGCCTCAATTTCCCCACGGGTCACTCCCGTATCTAGGGCGCGGGATTGGTGCAGCGACCCCTGGAGGCAGGTGTGACAGCGACGGGCTAATGGGGCACAGAGATCGGCCCACCATGGCGAGGGCCCGCCCCCCGCAAGGAGCCAGCCATGTGGGCTGGGAACGAAGCGCCCAGGTGACCGGTTTGCCCAGGAGAGAGGATAAAGCCCGGGGCGGGGGGGGGAGGCAGGGCCTTTGGGGGCCTCAGGGGGGACCCCAGGGGCACCACCCATGGGGACTCGCTGCGGGGAGCTCATGGGGGGACCGGGCGGGGGGGCGCGGCTGTACCTTGCGGAGCTGGACTGGTTAAGTCCTTCTCGTCCAGGTCGTGCGAGCTGGCCGTAGCCGCAGGGGGTGCTGGGGTCGGCGGTCGGGTCGTTGGGGGTGCAGGCTGCAGAGAGGACGGCAGGGCTCAGGGGACGGAGACGCACGGCCGGCGGGGAGCGCGCGGCCCCGTGCAGGCGTGCAGGCCGTGGGCAGGATTCGAACCCCGGACCTGCGGAGCTGCCGGGGGTCACGGCAGTTCCCTGCCCCGCCAGCAGAGGGGGCAGAGCCGTGGGGTGCCACCTACCAGAGCCAGGCTTGATGGCCGTCCGTGACGAGGAGCGGAAGAGGAAGCTGCTGGGCTTCTGCGCCGAGCCGGGCTCCCGTGCCAGGGGGCTGAGACCTGCGGGGGGGAGCGACTCTGGGGGGCAGGGGGAGAAGGGAGGTGAGATCCTGCCCCAGAGCACCCCCCAACCGCACAGCTGGGACCGTGCGCTGCAGGTCCCTTCGGCCAGGATCACCTACCCCAGGGGGACACGTGTCCCACGCCAGAGCCAGGGAGAGAACCCAGGAGTCCTGACCCCCAGCCCCCCTGCTCTAACCACCAGCCCCCACTGCCCTCCCAGAGCCGGGGAGAGAACCCAGGAGTCCTGGCTCCCAGCCCCCCTGCTCTAACCCACCAGCCCCCACTCCCCTCCCAGAGCCGGGGAGAGAACCCAGGAGTCCTGGACCCCAGGCCCCCCTGCTCTAACCCACCAGCCCCCACTCCCCTCCCAGAGCTGGGAGAGAACCCAGGAGTCCTGGCTCCCAGCCCCCCTGCTCTAACCCACCAGCCCCCACTCCCCTCCCAGCGCCGGGGAGAGAACCCAGGAGTCCTGGCTCCCAGCCCCCACTGCTCTGACCCACCAGCCCCCACTCCCCTCCCAGAGCCGGGGAGAGAACCTAGGAGTCCTGGCTCCCAGCCCCCCTGCTCTAACCACCCGCCCCCACTGCCCTCCCAGAGCCGGGGAGAGAACCCGAGTCCTGACCCCCAGCCCCCCTGCTCTAAGCCACCAGCCCCCACTCCCCTCCCAGAGCCGGGGAGAGAACCCAGGAGTCCCTGGACCCCAGCCCCCCTGCTCTAACCCACCAGCCCCCCCTCCCCCCCCAGAGCCGGGGAGAGAACCCAGGAGTCCTGGCTCCCAGCCCCCCTGCTCTAACCTACCAGCCCCCACTCCCCTCCCAGCGCCGGGGAGAGAAACCCAGGAGTCCTGGCTCCCAGCCCCCACTGCTCCTGACCCACCAGCCCCCACTCCCCTCCCAGAGCCGGGGAGAGACCAGGAGTCCTGGCTCCCAGCCCCCCCTGCTCTGACCCCACCACCCCCACTCCCCTCCCAGAGCCAGGGAGAGAACCCAGGAGTCCTGGCTCCCAGCCCCCCCTGCGCTGACCCACCAGCCCCCACTACCCTCCCCACAGACACTCCTGGTCATATGTGTCCTGCCGCGGCCCCCCCCCGGCCCCCGAGCGTTACCCCCTCTCCTGGCCACGCCCCCCTTCCCGCACTCACCCTGCTGCCGGGGCATTTGCCCAGGGGATGCCGGGCTGAGGACACCGGGTGGCTGCTCTGTGACCTGAAACAGACGTGGGGGGGTTGGGAGGGGAGTCAGCCTGAGTCCCATGGGGCACCATTCCCCCCACCTCCAAACCCCTTCCGACCCCAGTCCCTCCCCTCTCACCTGGGTCCTCGGCTTCCTCTGGGGCAGGCTGCTGCTCATCCGACGGGCCACTGGGGGAGACAGAGCCAGGTGAGGGGGCTGCTCTGGGGCCCCAAGGGGGCATGAAGTGCCCCCAGCGCTGGGATAGGGCCCCCGACCCTGCCGTGGAGGGGGGGACAGGGTATGGGGGGGGGACACAAGGAGGAATGGCTCAGCCACCCTCATCTCCAGAAGGCGACAGAGCTGGAGAGCAGCCCAAGGCTGCTCTAGCTTATGGGGGGAGGGCGGGGGAAATCCCAGCAGCTCCACGGGGTTTCAAGTTGCCTCTGGCCCGAGCCCGGCCCAAGGGAGACAGGAGCTCCCTGCCAATGAGGGGGGAGAGGACTTCTCCTGGGGGGGCGGGGGAGAGGAATGTCTCATGTGGGGGGTGTCTCACTTGCTGGCCGCTGGCCCTGTGCGCTGCCGAAGCTGCCTTTGGCCCCCATCCTCAGCAGGCTGTAAGAGACGCAGAGAGGGTCAGGGGGGGCGGAGGCCAAGATGTCCCCACCCAGCCCCGGCCCCGGCGGGGGCCCACCCCCCCTCCACGTACCTGTCCCGCTTCTCCAGCGCCTGGCTCCGCAACGCGTGCTGCTGCCGCTCCCTCTCCTGCCAGATCTGCAGCGTCTCGGGGCGCCTCCGCTCCTCGCCGGGGGGCTCTTCCTGCGGAGGGCTGGGCCTGGCGGGAGGGATTGGGGCCATTGGTGGGGGGCAGGAGAACCCAGGCCAGCACTTTGCAGCTTAGTTTCCCCTACAGGGGTGTGGGGGGGGAGTCAGATGACAGGATAACAACCTACTACAGCTGAATGACAGCTAAGACTCCTCACCCAACGCGGCCACCTCTGGGGTGGGGCGGCTGGTTACCCAGGGGGCAGGGCGGCCGGTTACCCAGGGACCCCTCGCCCGGTGCTGAGATGCAGCCAGGGCCGGTGCAACCATTTAGGCGAACTAGGCGGTTGCCTAGGGCGCCAAAAAAGCGGCGCCCTCAAAAATTTTTTTAAAAATGGTTTGCAGCCGCTGCTGCTGAAGAGGCAGTCTGAGGTGCCCGCAGCAGCAGCTGCCTGCAGCGGGCACCAGGGCCCCCCGGGGTCAGGACGCAGCCGCGGCAGCCCAGGGCGCCCCCCGGGTCAGGGTGGCAGCCCGGCAGCCCAGGGCGCCCCCCGGGTCAGGACCAGCCCGGCAGCCCAGGGCGCCCCCCGAGTTAGGACGCAGCCCGGCAGCCCAGGGCCC
This sequence comes from Gopherus evgoodei, assembly GCF_007399415.2. Taxonomy (NCBI): domain Eukaryota; kingdom Metazoa; phylum Chordata; order Testudines; family Testudinidae; genus Gopherus; species Gopherus evgoodei. The sequence goes on along the minus strand of NW_022059971.1, from coordinate 19,945 downwards.
CCCCGGGTCAGGGACGCAGCCCGGCAGCCCAGGCGCCCCCCGAGTTGGACGCAGCCGCGGCAGCCAGGGCGCCCCCGGGTTCAGGGTGGCAGCCCGGCAGCCCAGTCGCCCCCCGGGTCAGGACGCAGCCCTGCAGCCCGGCGCCCAGGACGCGCAGCCCCTGGGTCAGGCAGCAGAGCCCCGGCAGCCCAGGGCGCCCCCCGGGTCAGGACGCAGCCACGGCAGCCAGGGCGCCCCCCAGTCAGGACGCAGCCGCGGCAGCCCAGGGCCCCCCCGGGTCAGGGTGGCAGCCCGGCAGCCCGGGCGCCCCCCGGGTCAGGACGCAGCCCGGCAGCCCAGGGCGCCCCCCGTCAGGACGCAGCCCGCAGCCCAGGGCGCCCCCCGAGTTAGGACGCAGCCGCGGCAGCCAGCGCCCCCCGGGGCAGGGTGGCAGCCCGGCAGCCCAGGGCGCCCCCCGGGTCAGGACGCAGCCCGGCAGCCCAGCGCCCCCTGGGTCAGACGCAGCCCGCAGCCCCGCCCCCCGGTCAGACGCAGCCGCGGCAGCCCAGGGCGCCCCCCGGTCAGGGTGGCAGCCTGGCAGCCCAGGGTGCCCTCTGGGGTCAGGGAGCCGCTGCGCGGCAGCCCAGGGCGCCCCCCGGGGTCAGCGTGCCGCTGCGGCAGCCCAGAGGTTTGGGCTGACGGTAGCTGCGCTGACCCAGGGGAATCCCTGAGCTGCAGGCAGAGGCTCAGAACCCCTCTCCCTCCCAGAGCAGGGGCTCCAGCCTCTGCAATTTTTCTCGTTGCCCGGCGGGGGCGCCGGCGGCTGGGCAGAGCTGCGCAGCTCTGCTTAGGGCACGTGGCAGGGGCCCTGCGACAGGGGCACAACACCAGGGCTTCGCTTCTGGAGGAAAAGCGGCGGCTGCCCCCTGGCTCAGCCTCCATGTCAGCCCCAGCGAGGGGCACGGAGAAGAAAAGAGCCTCAGCAGTGGGCTGGTGGAGCGGAGGAAGAAAGAGGACCCCAACGCTCATGCGTTGGGCAAGGCAAGCAAGTGCCTCCCCACAGGTCGGCCTCAGGCGCCCGTGCTCCTGCCCCCTTGGTCCTTGGTTGGTCCCTGCTCCTGCCCCCTTGGTCCTTGGCTGGTCCCTGCTGCTGCTCCCCTTGTGCCTGGACAGCTGGAGAGACCAGCAGCCTGCAGAGCTGAGCTGTCCCAGTGCCCCCAGGCACCCCCCTGACCCCATCCCCCCAACAGCCCTGACCCCCAGCTCCGAGCCCAGTCCCTCTGAGCTGGAAACCCCCTGACCCCATCCCCCAACAGCCCTGACCCCAGCTCCGAGCCCAGTCCCTCTGAGCTGGAAACCCCCTGACCCCATCCCCCCCACAGCCCTGACCCCCAGCTCCGAGCCCAGTCCCTCTGAGCTGGAAACCCCCTGACCCCATCCCCCCAACAGCCCTGACCCCCAGCTCTGAGCCCAGTCCCTCTGAGCTGGAAACCCCCTGACCCCATCCCCCAACAGCCCTGACCCCCAGCTCCGAGCCCAGTCCCTCTGAGCTGGAAACCCCCTGAACCCATCCCCCCAACAGCCCTGACCCCCAGCTCTGAGCCCAGCCCCTCTGAGCTGGCATTTGGGGGGGGGCAAGATGGAATTTTCGTCTAGGGCGCAAAATATCCTTGCACCGTCCCTGGATGCAGCCACCCTGGGGCAGGGCGGCCGGTTACCCAGGGACCCCTCTCCCAGCGCTGGATGCAGCCACCTCTGGGGCAGGGCAGCTGGTTACCCAGGGACCCCTCACCTGGTGCTGAGATGCAGCCACTTCTGGGGTGAGGCGGCTGGTTACCCAGGGACCCCTCGCCCGGCGCTGAGATGCAGCCACCTCTGGGCGGGGCGGCTGGTTACCCAGGGACCCATTGCCTGGTGCTGAGATGCAGCCACCTCTGGGGCGGGGTGACCAGTTACCCAGGGACCCCTCGCCCAGCGCTGAGATGCAGCCACCTCTGGGGCAAGGCGGCCGGATACCCAGGGACCCCTCGCCTGGCGCTGAGATGCAGCCACCTCTGGGGCAGGGCGGCCGGTTACCCAGGGACCCCTCGCCCGGCGCTGAGATGCAGCCACCTCTGGGGCAGGGCGGCCGGATACCCAGGGACCCCTTGCCCAGGTGCTGAGATGCAGCCACCTCTGGGGCGGGGCGGCTGGTTACCCAGGGACCCCTTGCCTGGTGCTGAGATGCAGCCACCTCTGGGGCAGGGCGGCCGGTTACCCAGGGACCCCTCTCCTGTCACAGAACAGGGGCTAACCAGCTGCTGCTCACCTGCTGTTCGGCACCTTCTCCCCGACATCAGCTCTGTGGGGAAGGCTCCTCTCTGCTCTCCGCTTCTCCTGGGGACAGAAGGCAAGAGGGAAAGGATTAGGGAGAGAACTCAGGAGTCCTGGCTCCGAGCCCCTACTCCCCTCCCAGAGCCATGCAGAGAACCCAGGAGTCCTGGCTCTGAACCCCCCTGCTCTAACCGCCCAGGCCCAGTGCCCAGATTCCTTTGTAGCTGTGTGTTGGCAGCCGTGCAAGCCCAGCCCACTCACACCACGGGCAGCCTGGCAACGGTCCCGCTTGAAGCCTGAGGCTGCCCCTCCCCGCTTGGGCAATTCTCTGGGCCCGCTGGCACAGCCGTGCCCCCAGCTGGCAGGAGCAGTGGGCCTGAGCTGGAATTATCCCTCAAAACTACATCTCCCAGGATACACCATGGCCAGGGAGTCCCAGGATGCAAGAGCCTCACTCTGAAACCAGACCAGGGTGCACCATGGAGATGAGTCCAACTAGGGAGCCCAGTCCACACAGGGAATGGAGGCTTGTGGTTTCTAAACTACATCTCCCATGATGCAAAAGCTTCCCTCACCCTGAGGCCAGACCATGGTGCACCATGGGAGACGCAGTCCGACTAGGGAGCCCGACGCATAGGGGAGAATGGGTGGCACGAAGCCAGCGAACCATAACTCCCATGAGGCAGTGCGGCAGCGGCGCCCAAGCCAGAGATTTCAGTGTTCGAATATTTTCCAGAATCCCTAAATTCTCTTGGGTCTGGGAGTGGGGCCATGACCCCATTTTGGGTCCAGTGCAATACTTCTCTCTGCCCTGGGCCAGTTCCTCCCCCCTTCCCCTAGGGGGCAGCACCCCTGCAGGAAGAGAGGACAGCCAACAGGCCCACGGTGGAGCACTGCATCCTGGGAGTTGTAGTCTTCCCGGCCCCCCCTCACCTCTGCCGGGGCCACGGCATGCGAACTGCTCTCCAGCTTGGCCGCTTCCTCCTCCTCCACGCTGGTGTCGATGAAGTCGATCTGCTCCAGCTCTCCATTGGCTGCGGGGAGGAAAGCATCAGCGGCACCGCTCCGCGCCCAGCGAAGCCCTGGGAAGGTGGGCACACAGGGGGTGGGAGCTGCTTGGCGGGCACGTGTGGGTCTGCTGGGGCGGCAGAGCTGTTGCTGGCAGGAGAGGCCAGCAGTTGTTTTCCCCTTTGGCCGCAGCAGCCATCTCCCCGCGGGTAACTGGGACCCCGGGAGCAGGGGCGAGGGAACCCCACCTGGAGGGACTACTACCCGCTTACCTGCCCGGTCCTGCTTCTCCTTCAGCTGGCGGGGATCACGCACCAGCTCCGCGATGCGGAACGACAGGTCGGAGAACTCGTCTGTGGACTGAGAGAGCAGAGGGGGCGGGTGACTGTCGGGGGGCACAGAGGGGGTCGGATGCCGGGACTGCCCAGCGCTGGTGAAAGGGACCGACGCCGGTACGTGAAACTGACCGACCCGCACGACTGACCGATCCGCGCCCGGCGCCAGTGAAAGGGACCGACGCCGGTACGTGAAACGGACCGACCCGCACGACTGACCGATCCGCGCCTGGTGTGGGTGAAAGGGACCGACGCCGGTACGTGAAACTGACCGACCCGCACGACTGACCGATCCGCGCCTGGTGTGGGTGAAAGGGACCGACGCCGGTACGTGAAACTGACCGACCCGCAGAACTGACCGATCCGCGCCCGGCGCCAGTGAAGGGACCGACGGCCAGTATGTGAAACTGACCGACCTGCACGACTGACCGATCCGCGCCTGGTGTGGGTGAAAGGGACCGACGCCGGTACGTGAAACTGACCGACCCGCACGACTGACCGATCCGCGCCTGGTGTGGGTGAAAGGGACCAATGCCGGTCCGTGAAACTGACCGACCCGCACGACTGACCGATCCGCGCCCGGCGCCAGTGAAAGGGACCAATGCCGGTCCGTGAAACTGACCGACCCGTACGACTGACCGATCCGCGCCCGGCGCCAGTGAAAGGGACCGACGCCGGTACATGAAACTGACCGACCCGCACGACTGACCGATCCGCGCCTGGCACCAGTGAAAGGGACCGACGCCGGTACGTGAAACGGACCGACCTGCACAACTGACCGATCCGCGCCTGGTGTGGGTGAAAGGGACCAACGCCGGTACGTGAAACTGACCGACCCGCACGACTGACCGATCCGCGCCTGGTGTGGGTGAAAGGGACCGACGCCGGTACGTGAAACTGACCGACCCGCACGACTGACCGATCCGCGCCCGGCGCCAGTGAAAGGGACCGACGCCGGTACGTGAACGGACTGACCTGCACAACTGACCGATCCACGCCTGGTGTGGGTGAAAGGGACCGACGCCGGTACGTGAAACTGACCGACCCGCACGACTGACCGATATGCGCCCGGTGTGGGTGAAAGGGACCGACGCCGGTACGTGAAACTGACCGACCCGCACGACTGACCGATCCGCGCCTGGTGTGGGTGAAAGGGACCGACGCCGGTACGTGAAACTGACCGACCCGCACGACTGACCGATCCGCGCCCGGCGCCAGTGAAAGGGACCGACGCCGGTACGTGAAACGGACTGACCTGCACAACTGACCGATCCACGCCTGGTGTGGGTGAAAGGGACCGACGCCGGTACGTGAAACTGACCGACCCGCACGACTGACCGATATGCGCCCGGTGTGGGTGAAAGGGACCGACGCCGGTACGTGAAACTGACCGACCCGCATGACTGACTGATCCGCGCCCGGTGTGGGTGAAAGGGACTGACGCCGGTACGTGAAACTGACCGACCCGTACGACTGACCAATCTGTGCCCGGCGCCAGTGAAAAGGACCGACGCCGGTACGTGAAACTGACCGACCTGCACAACTGACCGATCCACGCCCGCTGTGGGTGAAACTGACCTACCTGCACGACTGACCAATCCGCGCCCGGCGCCAGTGAAAGGGACCGACGCCGGTACGTGAAACTGACCTACCTGCACGACTGACCGATCCGCACCCGGTGTGGGTGAAAGGGACCGACGCCGGTACGTGAAACTGACCGACCCGCACGACTGACCGATCCGCGCCTGGTGTGGGTGAAAGGGACCGACGCCGGTACGTGAAACTGACCGACCCGCACGACTGACCGATCCGCGCCCGGCGCCAGTGAAAGGGACCGACGCCGGTACGTGAAACTGACCGACCCGCACGACTGACCGATCCGCACCCGGTGTGGGTGAAAGGGACCGACGCCGGTACATGAAACGGACCGACCTGCACGACTGACCGATCCGCGCCCGGTGTGGGTGAAAGGGACCGACGCCGGTACGTGAAACTGACCGACCCGCACGACTGACCGATCCGCGCCTGGTGTGGGTGAAAGGGACCGACGCCGGTACGTGAAAGTGACCGACCCGCATGACTGACCAATCCGCGCCCGGTGTGGGTGAAAGGGACCGACGCCGGTACGTGAAACTGACCGACCCGCACGACTGACCGATCCGCGCCCGGCGCCAGTGAAAGGGACCGACGCCGGTACGTGAAACTGACCGACCCGCACGACTGACCGATCCGCACCCGGTGTGGGTGAAAGGGACCGACGCCGGTACGTGAAACTGACCGACCCGCACGACTGACCGATCCGCGCCTGGTGTGGGTGAAAGGGACCGACGCCGGTACGTGAAACTGACCAACCCGCACAACTCACCGATCCGCGCCCGGTGTGGGTGAAAGAGACCGACACCGGTACGTGAAACGGACCGACCCGCATGACTGACTGATCCGTGCCCGGTGTGGGTGAAAGGGACCGACGCCGGTACGTGAAACTGACCGACCCGCACGACTGACCGATCCGCACCCGGTGTGGGTGAAAGGGACTGACGCCGGTACGTGAAACTGACCGACCCGCATGACTGACCGATCCGCGCCCGGCGCCAGTGAAAGGGACCGACGCCGGTACGTGAAACTGACCGACCTGCACAACTGACCGATCCGCGCCCGGTGTGGGTGAAAGGGACCAATGCCGGTACGTGAAACTGACCGACCCGCATGACTGACTGATCCGCGCCCGGTGTGGGTGAAAGGGACCGACGCCGGTACGTGAAACTGACCGACCCGCATGACTGACCGATCCGCGCCCGGCGCCAGTGAAAGGGACCGACGCCGGTACGTGAAACTGACCGACCTGCACAACTGACCGATCCGCGCCCGGTGTGGGTGAAAGGGACCAATGCCGGTACGTGAAACTGACCGACCCGCACGACTGACCGATCCGCACCCGGTGTGGGTGAAAGGGACCAATGCCGGTACGTGAAAGTGACCGACCCGCACGACTGACCGATCCGCACCCGGTGTGGGTGAAAGGGACCGACGCCGGTACGTGAAACTGACCGACCCGCACGACTGACCGATCCGCGCCCGGTGTGGGTGAAAGGGACCAATGCCGGTACGTGAAACTGACCGACCCGCACGACTGACCGATCCGCACCCGGTGTGGGTGAAAGGGACCGACGCCGGTACGTGAAACTGACCGACCCGCACGACTGACCGATCCGCGCCTGGTGTGGGTGAAAGAGACCGACGCCGGTACGTGAAACTGACCGACCCGCACGACTGACCGATCCGCGCCTGGTGTGGGTGAAAGAGACCGACGCCGGCACGTGAAACTGACCGACCCGCATGACTGACTGATCCGCGCCCGGTGTGGGTGAAAGGGACCGACGCCGGTACGTGAAACTGACCGACCCGCACGACTGATCGATCCGCGCCCGGTGTGGGTGAAAGGGACCGATGCCGGTACATGAAACTGACCGACCCGCACGACTGACCGATCCGCGCCCGGCGCCAGTGAAAGGGACCGACGCCGGTACGTGAAACTGACCGACCCGCATGACTGACCGATCTGCGCCAGCTGTGGGTGAAAGAGACCGACACCGGTACATGAAACGGACCGACCCGCACGACTGACTGATCCGCGCCCGGTGTGGGTGAAAGGGACCGACGCCGGTACGTGAAACTGACCGACCTGCACAACTGACCGATCCGTGCCCGGTGTGGGTGAAAGGGACCGACGCCGGTACGTGAAACTGACCGACCTGCACAACTGACCGATCCGTGCCCGCTGTGGGTGAAACTGACCGACCCGCATGACTGACCAATCCGTGCCCGGCGCCAGTGAAAAGGACTGACGCCGGTACGTGAAACTGACCGACCCGCACCCGGTGCTGGTGAAAGGTTCCAACGCTGGTATGTGAAACTATCCGACACAGGTGAAACCGACCCGGAGCACGTCACAGCACGTAACAAGCTGTGACCCCCAAGCCAGCACCGCCAGTCTCCTGTCTGCCATCCAATCCCTCTTCGCAGTCCACCAGCTCCCATGCAGCGCTGGCATCGCCTTGGAACGCAGAACCCTGACCCACTGCCCATCGCTCGGGGCTAGGAAGGGGGGGGCCGTTGCTGCCCTGCGTGCTCCAGATGGCACCGTGCCGTGCGGTCCATACCTCGTTCCCAGACCACCGCTTGCTGCCGCTGTCGACGCTGTTGAAGCCTGAGTCCAAGCCGCCGTACTGCCGGCCGGGGTAGAACTCGTCGGAGAGGCTGAGGAGCAGAGAGAGGTGGGTGAGGGGGCAGGGAGAGGTGCTTTGAGATCCTCTGGTGAAAGGTGCTGGAGAAGATGCTTCACAATGCAGCACGGAGCCTGGAATCAGCCCAGTACAGAGACGGGCAGGGGAGTGACGGAACTTGGCACTTCCTCCCCAAGCTCTCGAGAAAGGGGCAGATCCAGAAATAGAATCCAGGAGTCCAGGCTCCCAGCCTTCCCCCGCTCTAACCCATCAGCCCCCACTCCCCTCCTGGAGCCGGGGAGAGAACCCAGGAGTCCTGGCTCCCAGCCCCCCTGCTCTAACCACCAGCCCCCACTGCCCTCCCAGAGCTGGGGAGAGAACCCAGGAGTCCTGGCTCCCAGCCCTCCTGCTCTAACCCACCAGCCTCCACTCCCCTCCCACAGCCGGGGAGAGAACCCAGGAGTCCTGGCTCCCAGCCCTCCTGCTCTAACCCATCAGCCACCACTCCCCTCCTGGAGCCGGGGAGAGAACCCAGGAGTCCTGGCTCCCAGCCCCCCCTGCTCTAACCCACCAGCCCCCACTGCCCTCCCAGAGCCAGGGAGAGAACCCAGGAGTCCTGGCTCCCAGCCCTCCTGCTCTAACCCACCAGCCTCCACTCCCCTCCCACAGCCAGGGAGATAACCCAGGAGTCCTGGCTGTCAGGGGTGGGGGAGCCAGTGGGTTTCTATCTGCTGGAGGGGCAACCAGTGGGAACAGGATACAGAACATCTAGCAGCACTGGGTTGCCACGCGGGGGCCGGCCAAGCTGGGGCGATTCCAGGTCCCCCTGCCCCAGTGAAGCTCCCTTACCAGGTGCCAAAGCCGGTGGGCCGGGTGGGCCGGGTGAAGTCGGCCAGGTCAGGCCCTGTTTTGCTGCAGGCTTCCAGGTTGAGGTACTTGAAGATATGGATTTTGCCTTTCAGGCAGATCTGGGGTGAGAGACGGGGGGGTAGGGGTGGAGGAGGCTCATTAGGGCTGGGCTGAGGCAGGGGGAGCCCCCACCCCTTCACAGAGTCACCGCCCGGTCCCATGTTAGCCACCCGCACAGTGGAAAATCGGTGCCTGGTTGCCCATTGGGACGGCTCTGGCTTTACCGCCCGCCCAGCCCTCCTTCCCCGGGTCAGTTTCCCTCCATCCCGCCAGTCCCGCTGCCCCCCCCCTCGGGCCGGGCCCCGCCCCGGCTCACCTGCGCGGGCGGCGACTGGAGGGGGTTATTGTCCAGCAGGATGGTCTGCAGGTGCCGGAGGTGCCGGTAGCAGACGGGGATGCGGGCGACCCGGTTGCAGGAGAAATCCAGGCGGACCAGGGGCAGCTCCGACAGCTCTGGAGCAGCAGAGGGGCCCGGTGAGCGTGGCAGGGGCCCCAGCTGCCCCACGGCCGGAAGGGGGGGGATCTTTGGGGAGTCCCAGTCCCGCCTGGCACCCCCTGGCACTGGGGCATCGGGGGATGTGGGGCTAGAATCAAGATCCAGACCCAGCTCCCAGGGCGCTCCAACAAGGAGAAAGGGCCCGAAAGGTATTCGCGCTCCGGCCCTTTAAGTACCAGCTCACTGGGCTCACAGGATTGGTGGCTTCCATTCCCATCCTGCACTCGATTGGCTGGAAGGGGTCCTGCCCCGGGATTTAAAGAGACGGAGGGGGCACTGACCTTCGGGCAGGGCGGTTAGCTGGTTCCTCCGCAGGTTCAGATCTCGCAGGGACTCCAGCCGGCCCATGCTGGCCGGCAGAGCCTGGAGTTCATTGCAGCTCACGTCCTGGGGGGTGGGGGGGTTGGGTTAGCAGGGCCTGGCGGGGGGGGGGGATTCGTATCTCGTTGTCAGTGCCCTGGGGGGAGCGGGGCGTTCGGGGCTGGCCGGGGAGCCCCCCGCTGAGCCCCCCACTGTGCCCCTAGTGCTGCCCCGCTCCCTGCCCCACAGCACCCCCTAGCGCAGCCCTGGGGCCAGCCCTGTCTGCCAGGGGAGAGCGCCCCCTGCTGAACCCCCCGCCCTGCTCCCTGCCCCACAGCGCCCCCTAGCCCTGCCCTGGGGCCAGCCCTGCCTGCCAGGGGACAGTGCACCCTGCCGAGCCCCCCCACACACTCCCTGCCCCACAGCGCCACCTAGCGCAGCCCTAGGGCCACCCCTGCCTGCCAGGGGAGAGCGCCCCCCACTGAGCCCCTGCCCTGCTCCCTGCCCCATAGCAACCCCTAGTGCTGCCCTGGGGCCAGCCCCGCCTGCCACGGGAGAGCGCCCCCTGCTGAGCCCCCGCCCTGCTCCCTGCCCCACAGCGCCCCCTAGCGCCACTCTGGGGCCAGCCCTGCCTGCCAGGGCAGAGCGCCCCCTGCTGGCCCTCCCCCGCTTCCTGCCCCACAGTGCCCCCTAGCGCCGCCCTGGGGCCAGCCCCACCTGCTGGGGGAGAGCGCCCCCTGCTGAGCCCCTGCCCTGCTCCTTGCCTCACAGCGCCCCCTGCCGTGTCGGATTTTCCCTTGCGGTCTCCCAGCTTGGCAGGAGGAATCTGGCAGAGTCCCAAGCCCACCGGGGTCCCCGTTTCGCGGGACGGGCCCCGCGGTGCCCCCTAGCCCCGCCCTGGGGCCAGCCCCGCCTGCCGGGGGAGAGCGCCCCCTGCCGGTCTCCCAGCTTGGCAGGAGGGATCTGGCGGGGTCCCCGTTTCGCAGGCCGGGCCCCGCGGCGCCCGCCGGCCCCACTCACCAGCTGGCGCAGGTTGCTCAGCGAGCCCGTCTCGTCGGGCAGCGAGGCCAGCTTGTTGTTGGTGGCGACGAGGACCTTGAGGGGCAGGCGGCAGAGGCAGGGCGGGAGGGAGGTGAGTTGGTTCCGGCTGTGGGGTGGGAGAAGGCGCCGTTAGAACCGCGGCCGGCGCCAGTCAGGCGGGATCCCTCCCCCCAGCCCGGCCGTTACCTGAGGTTCAGGTAGGTGAGGGACTGCAGGTTGGCGATGGCCGGCGGGATGCTCCGCAGGCAGTTGTGGTACAGACTCAGCCCTTCCAAGGAGACCAGGTGGCAGGCGTCCTCGGGCACTTCGGCAAAGCGGTTCCGGGAGAGATCTGGGTGTGGGACGAGAGGGGAGGCTGTTAGGCGCCCCCCAGCGCCTGCACCAAGCTCCCAGGTGTCCTGCTACAGGCAACTCGCCTGGCAGTGCCCAGCACAATGGGGGGCCCCGAGCTCATGAGGGGAAACTGAGGCACGGTGACCAAGCCAGGAAGAGGTGTCCTGCTCTAACCACCAGACCCCCCTGCCCTCCCAGAGAACCCAGGCGTGAGGCCGCGCACCACCCGCAGAAGGCAGGCGGGGGGACATGCGCCGGTAATTCCTGTAAATCGACCTAGCAGAGGCCGGATCACGGCCCGGCCCGAGCCCAGGGGTGCTGGGAGGAAAACGCCACATGTGGCCATGAGCACGGAGGAATTGGGTGGGAGCCCTTGAAACAGCTGGACCCTGCAGCTGGAATCGCGTTTGCTCGACGCACGTCCCATAGAGATTTCGCCTCCCAGCCCAAGAGCAGGGTCACAGTTAACTCTCCCTGAGAGAGTTCAGCCCCAACCCATTCCGAAGCGAAGCGAGGAAGGGGAGAGATTTGTGTAAATGCTCGATAGTTTCACTTTTCCTCACTCATTCACCCAGGGGTCCTGGCTCCCGGGAGCAGAGAGGCCTCGGCACAGCCAGGGACGAACCCAGGAGTCCTGGCCCTGGCCCAGCCGGAAACGAACCCAGGAGTCCTGGCTCCCGGGAGCAGAGAGGCCTCGGCACAGCCAGGGACGAACCCTGTGCAGTGCCTGGCACAATGGGGGGGCCCCCAATCTCAGTCGGAGGGGTCTGTAGAGTATCTGGCACCATGGGGGGGCCCTGATCTCCGTCAGAGAGATCTGTGCAGTGCCCGGCACAATGGGGACCCCCAATCTCAGTTAGGGGTGTCCATAGAGTACCTGACACCATGGGCAGCCCTGATCTCCGTCAGGGAGGTCTGTGCAGTGCCCGGCACAATGGGGGCCCCCAATCTCAGTTAGGGGTGTCCATAGAGTACCTGGCACCATGGGGGGCCCTGATCTCCGTCAGGGAGGTCTGTGCAGTGCCCGGCACAATGGGGGCCCCCAATCTCAGTTAGGGGTGTCCATAGAGTACCTGGCACCATGGGGGGGCCCTGATCTCCGTCAGGGAGGTCTGTGCAGTGCCCGGCACAATGGGGGCCCCCAATCTCAGTTAGGGGTGTCCATAGAGTACCTGACACCATGGGGGGCCCTGATCTCCGTCAGGGAGGTCTGTGCAGTGCCCGGCACAATGGGGGCCCCCAATCTCAGTTAGGGGTGTCCATAGAGTACCTGGCACCATGGGGGGCCCTGATCTCCGTCAGGGAGGTCTGTGCAGTGCCCGGCACAATGGGGGCCCCCAATCTCAGTTGGGGGGCCCGTACAGTGCCTGGCACAACAGGGGTCCTGAGCCCAGCAGGGCTCCTGGGCTCTCCCCTAACCCCAGGATGGAAGGGGACAAACAGCCAAGCAGAAGCTCCCTGTGGCTCGCCGGGCCCGGAACGGAGGCATGGCCCGTTTCCAAGTGGCCGAGGCTGCGAGCGGCTGGCGGGAGACCAGCCCAGCACTCACCACCGAGAAGGGCTGACTCAGGAGCCGTTTCCCTGCACACACGCGCAGGCCCTGGGCCGCAGCCGCCGGCAGGGTAAATGTTTTGTCGACCGCGCGACCCAGAGGGGCCCAGGCAAGCTGCCGAGAGGGTATTGAACTTGGCACCGAGCGTGCGAGCCTCTGGCAGGAGAAGAGCCGTTCCTGCAAGCCCCTGACGAGGATCAGGCCTGGGCACTGGCTCCCTCTGGGCTGAAAGGAGCAAAGCTCTAAAAGGAGCCGCTGGAAAAGCCGAGAGGGGCAGAGAAAAGCCAGGAACAGCAGGACAAGGCTGGAAGGATGAAGCCAGCCACTTTCCCGTGGGAACAGAGCACCGCTGGGAGTCATCTGGGCCCAAACGCCCCGGGGCGGAGGTGGATTGGCCCTGTCTCGACGCCTTCCCACCTGGCCTTTCGGGGAGAGACGCCTTCACCCCGCCCAGGGGACCATCCAGGGACGAGGGCGAAACCCTCCGGCCTGCGCTTCCCAGAACGTGGGCCCAGCTGATTAAAGTCCGTGGGGAAGAGGGAAATGGGGCCATATGACAGCCCACACCAACACGGCACCGTTTCCCCACAGATCAGCGCAACCCTCGGGACTGGGGACGGCCATGGCCTGCGAGTCTCCTCACAAACTGCGAGGGGATCTGTTCCCAGCAGATCAGAGCCTGCCCACACGCCACCCCTCCGGCACTGGGGTGCATGTTTACACTGGGATCAGGGCCCTGTTTGCCAGGCGCTGCCCAGACACACGGCGAGGGACAGACCCTGCCCCAGCTGACATCAGGGTCCCGTCGTGCCCAGACACAGAGCGAGGGACAGACCCTGCCCCAGCTGAGATCAGGGTCCCGTCGTGCCCAGACACACGGCGAGGGACAGACCCTGCCCCAGCTGAGATCAGGGCCCCGTCGTGCCCAGACACACGGCGAGGGACAGACCCTGCCCCAGCTGAGAACAGGGCCCCGTCATGCCCAGACACACGGCGAGGGACAGACCCTGCCCGAGCTGAGATCAGGCCCCGTCGTGCCCAGACACACGGCGAGGGACAGACCCTGCCCCAGCTGAGATCAGGGTCCGTCGTGCCCAGACACACGGCCAGGGACAGACCCTGCCCCAGCTGAGATCAGGGTCCGTCGTGCCCAGACACACGGCAAGGGACAGACCCTGCCCCAGCTGAGATCAGGGTCCGTCGTGCCCAGACACACGGCCAGGGACAGACCCTGCCCCAGCTGAGATCAGGCCCCGTCGTGCCCAGACACACGGCGAGGGACAGACCCTGCCCCAGCTGAGATCAGGGTCCGTCGTGCCCAGACACACGGCCAGGGACAGACCCTGCCCCAGCTGAGATCAGGGTCCGTCGTGCCCAGACACACGGCCAGGGACAGACCCTGTCCCAGCTGAGATCAGGGTCCCGTCGTGCCCAGACACACGGCCAGGGACAGACCCTGCCCCAGCTGAGATCAGGGTCCCGTCGTGCCCAGACACACGGCGAGGGACAGACCCTGCCCCAGCTGAGATCAGGGCCCCGTCGTGCCCAGACACACGGCGAGGGACAGACCCTGCCCCAGCTGAGATCAGGGCCCCGTCGTGCCCAGACACAGAGCGAGGGACAGACCCTGCCCCAGCTGAGATCAGGGTCCCGTCGTGCCCAGACACACGGCGAGGGACAGACCCTGCCCCAGCTGAGAACAGGGCCCCGTCATGCCCAGACACACGGCGAGGGACAGACCCTGCCCGAGCTGAGATCAGGCCCCGTCGTGCCCAGACACACGGCGAGGGACAGACCCTGCCCCAGCTGAGATCAGGGTCCGTCGTGCCCAGACACACGGCCAGGGACAGACCCTGCCCCAGCTGAGATCAGGGTCCATCGTGCCCAGACACACGGCAAGGGACAGACCCTGTCCCAGCTGAGATCAGGGTCCCGTTGTGCCCAGACACACGGCCAGGGACAGACCCTGCCCCAGCTGAGATCAGGGTCCGCCGTGCCCAGACACACGGCGAGGGACAGACCCTGCCCCAGCTGAGATCAGGCCCCGTCGTGCCCAGACACACGGCGAGGGACAGACCCTGTCCCAGCTGAGATCAGGCCCCGTCGTGCCCAGACACACGGCGAGGGACAGACCCTGCCCCAGCTGAGATCAGGCCCCGCCGTGCCCAGACACACGGCGAGGGACAGACCCTGCCCCAGCTGAGATCAGGCCCCGTCGTGCCCAGACACACGGCGAGGGACAGACCCTGCCCCAGCTGAGATCAGGGCCCCGTCGTGCCCAGACACACGGCGAGGGACAGACCCTGCCCCAGCTGAGATCAGGCCCCATCGTGCCCAGACACACGGCGAGGGACAGACCCTGCCCCAGCTGAGATCAGGCCCCGTCGTGCCCAGACACAGAGCGAGGGACAGACCCTGCCCCAGCTGAGATCAGGGCCCCGTCGTGCCCAGACACACGGCGAGGGACAGACCCTGCCCCAGCTGAGATCAGGCCCCGTCGTGCCCAGACACACGGCGAGGGACAGACCCTGCCCCAGCTGAGATCAGGGTCCCGTCGTGCCCAGACACAGAGCGAGGGACAGACCCTGCCCCAGCTGAGATCAGGCCCCGTCGTGCCCAGATACACGGCGAGGGACAGACCCTGCCCCAGCTGAGATCAGGCCCCGTCGTGCCCAGACACACGGCGAGGGACAGACCCTGCCCCAGCTGAGATCAGGGTCCGTCGTGCCCAGACACACGGCGAGGGACAGACCCTGCCCCAGCTGAGATCAGGGTCCGTCGTGCCCAGACACACGGCGAGGGACAGACCCTGCCCCAGCTGAGATCAGGGCCCCGTCGTGCCCAGACACACGGCAAGGGACAGACCCTGCCCCAGGTGAGATCAGGGCCCCGTCGTGCCCAGACACAGAGCGAGGGACAGACTCTGCCCCAGCTGAGATCAGGGTCCCGTCGTGCCCAGACACACGGCGAGGGACAGACCCTGTCCCAGCTGAGATCAGGGTCCCGTCGTGCCCAGATACACGGCGAGGGACAGACCCTGCCCCAGCTGAGATCAGGCCCCGTCGTGCCCAGACACACGGCGAGGGACAGACCCTGCCCCAGGTGAGATCAGGGCCCCGTCGTGCCCAGACACAGAGCGAGGGACAGACTCTGCCCCAGCTGAGATCAGGGTCCCGTCGTGCCCAGACACACGGCGAGGGACAGACCCTGCCCCAGCTGAGATCAGGCCCCGTCGTGCCCAGACACACGGCCAGGGACAGACCCTGCCCCAGCTGAGATCAGGGTCCCGTCGTGCCCAGACACACGGCGAGGGACAGACCCTGCCCCAGCTGAGATCAGGGCCCCGTCGTGCCCAGACACATGGCGAGGGACAGACCCTGCCCCAGCTGAGATCAGAGCCCCGTTGTGCCGGGCGCTGCCCAGACACACGGCGGGGGACAGACCCTGCCCCAGCTGAGATCAGGCCCCGTCGTGCCCAGACACAGAGCGAGGGACAGACCCTGCCCCAGCTGAGATCAGGGCCCCGTTGTGCCGGGCGCTGCCCAGACACACGGCGAGGGACAGACCCTGCCCCAGCTGAGATCAGGCCCCGTCGTGCCCAGACACACGGCGAGGGACAGACCCTGCCCCAGGTGAGATCAGGGCCCCGTCGTGCCCAGACACAGAGCGAGGGACAGACTCTGCCCCAGCTGAGATCAGGGTCCCGTCGTGCCCAGACACACGGCGAGGGACAGACCCTGCCCCAGCTGAGATCAGGGCCCCGTTGTGCCGGGCGCTGCCCAGACACACGGCGAGGGACCCTGCCCCAGCTGAGATCAGAGCCCCGTTGTGCCGGGCGCTGCTCAGACACATGGCGAGGGACAGGCCCCTGCCCGAGGTTGGGAGGGAAAACAAAGCACTCTCTTTCCGGGCCGTCCAGCTGAGTGCCTGAGAAACGCGGGGATCCCAAGGAGGAGCCCTTTGGAGAACGCGGCTTTTAACAAGGAACAGGGAACGCAGCCGGCAGCTGGAACGCCACCCCCAGGGCCACACGCCCCGAAGGGGGCAGGTGTCCGTGCCTGGGCGGCTGGGAAGGCGAGGCAAAGGGACCCCGTTTGGCTGCACAGAGACCAGGGGCTGAGAGCGCAAAGCATTCCCCTTTCTTTATGGAGAGCAGGTTCCTGCGAGCTACGACCCTCGGAAGCATGGAGCCACGCAGCCTGGCGGCGGGCGCGCCAGCTCTCCGGCTGAGTGTTTACACAGCCTGCCACCGGGCCACAGCTGCTGCTCCCGTGCGAGGCAGGAAGCGGAAACTCCTCGGCAGATCTGAAGACTTGGCCGAGGAAACCGACCACCCCCAAGGGACCCTGGGACTTCGTCCCCGAACAGCTCCTAGATCTGCAGCCTCCCCGGGCGCCTATCTCCAGAACTGGCGGCCAGATGGGGAGTTCTTCCAGAATGGCTAAAACACTCGGAAGGGTTCGGTTTTTACCGGCAAAGCCCGATTTCACCACCGCGGCTAAAGATCCGAGCGATGCGCAGCTGGATGGTTTACTAGCACCTGCGTCTGTTTTGCCAGGTGGTGCCGACGGCTTGCCTTTTAGCTTCTGGAATCGGCATCTACTGCCGTGAAATCAGTATTATCTGACCCGAGACCCCTCGCAATTTCCCGCAGCTCTGGAAACTTAAAAGTCAATAAAATATTGGGGGGGGGGGGAATGCTGCAAAATAAAGCCTGGTATCGTTCGTGGAAGCTGCATTCTGCCAAGCCGACGGATACCAGAAGCGGTTCTGGTCCGTTTCCCCCAGCGAGGCAGGGGAATTCTTCAGTCTGGGCTCGGGCTGGGAGAACGATCAGAGCTCGCTCATACCTAGCGTGACTGTATTTACGGCAGGGCCGCGCCATTACTCTCATTTCACGGGCGGGGCAGGCCCCACTGAAATCTAGCCAGCACCCTACCTTCCTCTCCTGGCTGCATACCAAGCACGCCCTCCCCGGTGCAATCAAGCCCCCTTTTGGAGTGCAGGTGACTGGGGACAAAGAAAGCCCCCGCCCATGGGAAGGCGCAGCTGAGCTCCCTGGGCAGGGTTTCCCTGTGTGCAGACACAAGGGCTAAGCCAGCAGGTGAAGACCAGCTGTGGTGCAGCCAGGCTGGAGCAGGAGTCGTGAGCGAGCAGAGACCAGGCTTCTTGGGCACAGAGCGAGTGGGAGTGGCAGGCGTGGGGGATTTCATCAAAAGGAGGGGGACTCAGTGTCCCCAGGTGTTACTGGTTTAAGGAGGGGAGGGGAGAGGGACTTTGCTGGGACACAGGACTGGAGAGGGACCTCGGGACCTGGCCGATGGCCTGGAGGATGGAGACCCCAGCGATCGGTGACCCGGAGACCCAGCTCAGGGGTCACAGCCGGTTCTGGCCCGTGGGGGGACAATGGGCTGCAGGGAGAGGACCCCGGTGACCTGACCAGCCAGAGGTGGCTGAGAGGCGATGAGGCCCAGGCCACCCTGTTTACGACCGTTTCCCTGGAGAGAAGCCTCCTGTGTTACGCTGGCGGAGAGTCGCTCCGGGCTAGAGAACGGGGGTGGAGGCCCCGGGGGGCCCAGAGCGAGGGGACTCCCTGGGGGGGCCCACAGCAGAGACAGATGTGCTGAGGCTCAGAGAGGTGCGGCTCCGGGAGCTGGAGGGGCCTGACCCCGGGAGAGAGCAGCCCCCCGAGAAGGGCTGTCGCACTGAACGGGGCACCCCCCACCCCAGTCCGACCTGTGAGTCCGTGACAGAGCCCCAGGTGCAGGGAAGGGCCCCGAGGCCGACCAGGGGATGGCGAGCGGATCGCTCCGGAGGGGACTCCGAGCTGGGCGGGCGGAGGGAGGCCGAGAGGGCTTGGGATTGTTCACTGTGGCTAGGACGTTGCTGGCCCGGGGGGAGGCCGGGACCGAGGGAGGCTGTGAACCAGCAGATGAGGGAGGGTGCAGACCAGCCCCCCGACGAAGAGCAGCAGGGGGCAAACGGCCCAAGGGGTTTGAAGACGCAGCTCGCCGGGTTTAGGAGCGACAATCGGCGAGTGATTTCCAGCCGGCCCAGCGCCCCTTTTCAGGTGTCCGGGGGCATCTGCTGCCCAGGGCTAGCGCCACGGAGCCCCCCCAGCCACGGGCCATGGCAGTGGCTCGTACCGGCGAACCGCGGCCCGGGCAGCTGCCGCCAGCCGGACAGATGTGCGACTGGAGCCACCCCGGGGGAGGCGAAAGCAAAGCGCCGCGGCGGGGCCGGATCAGCTCAAACGTCAGCCTCCGGCTGAAAACACGAAGCAGATGTTCCCCTTCTCGGCTGACGGGCAGCTGCCCCCACATTCCACTCGGGGGGGGAGCCGCAGGTGAGACATTCTGCTGGGCCAGAAATAGCCCCCCGGGGGGAGGGTCAGAGCAAGTGCCAAGGGAGAGCTTAGAGCCACCAGCCAGCTGGCTTGGGGGGCACGGGGCCTGTCCCCTCTGGGGGGCGCCGGCTCCCACCGGCCCCAGGGCAGGGACTGGCTGGCTCAGGGGGGCAGGGAATGGGGCAGGGGCCTGTCCCCTCTAGGGGGTGTCGGCTCCCACCCGGCCCCAGGGCAGGGACTGGCTGGCTCAGGGGGGCAGGGAATGGGGCAGGGGCCTGTCCCCTCTGGGGGGCGCCGGCTCCCACCCGGCCCCAGGGCAGGGACTGGCTGGCTCAGGGGGCAGGGAATGGGGCAGGGGCCTGTCCCCTCTAGGGGGCACCAGCTCCCACCGGCCCCAGGGCAGGGACTGGCTGGCTCAGGGGGGCAGGGAATGGGGCAGGGGCCTGTCCCCTCTGGGGGGCGCCGGCTCCCACCGGCCCCAGGGCAGGGATTGGCTGGCTCGGGGGGCAGGGAATGGGGCAGGGGCCTGTCCCCTCTAGGGGGCACCAGCTCCCACTGGCCCCAGGGCAGGGACTGGCTGGCTCAGGGGGGGCGGGCAATGGGGCAGGGGCCTGTCCCCTCTAGGGGGCACTGGCTCCCACCGGCCCTGGGCAGGGACTGGCTGGCTCAGGGGGGCAGGGAATGGGGCAGGGGCCTGTCCCCTTTAGGGGGCGCCGGCTCCCACCCGGCCCCGGGGCAGGGACTGGCTGGCTCAGGGGGGCAGGGAATGGGGCAGGGGCCTGTCCCCTCTAGGGGGCGCCGGCTCCCACCGGCCCCAGGGCAGGGACTGGCTGGCTCAGGGGGGCAGGGAATGGGGCAGGGGCCTGTCCCCTCTAGGGGGCGCCGGCTCCCACCGGCCCCAGGGCAGGGATTGGCTGGCTCGGGGGGGTGGGTGCCAGGAGGCATGTGGCCATCAGCCAATGGGCACAACACCCAGGCCCGGGGGGGGTAAAGCCCCTCCTGGCTGCAGGGAAGGCAGGGGCCCGGGGTGGGAGTCTAGGGGGATTCCCCACTCAGAGGGGCCCCCCGTCTGCCTGAGCCCCACGCAAGGGGAGAACAAACAGTTAAAGC